>NC_142780.1:23114100-23420100 GCF_988280905.1 Pimephales promelas
TCTCTCTCTCTCTCTGTATGCCACCTGTCTGAGGCAGCTGGGCTCACCCGTCTTCCTCCACTGATAAAAAAAGAGGAAGGAGGGAAGGAAGAAAGAAAGTGTGTGGCCTCCTGGTAGGGCCTTCAGATCATGGTCTGCTTAGGGTGCATGTCATCCGACAGGTGTCGTTCTGATATCCAAACCCCCTGGAAAAATCTGATGATGAAGATGATGATGGTCTTGTGATGAATTCTGTGAAAGAAAAGAGAAACAGAACTTAAAAATAAAACTGGTATGGGAGCAAAGTTTTAGGCTATGAAATTTAACTTTTTCATAAGATCAAAACATTTTAATACAAAAGAAAAAAAGATCTTTCAATTTGATATTTGATAGAATACACTACAGTTTGGAGATTTGGAGAAAGATTTTTAAATGTTTTTCAAAGAAGTCACTTATGCTTACCAAGGCTATATTTCTTTACAGTGACTTTTGCTCAATTTAATGTTTTCTTGCTGAATAAAATGATGAATTTCAATTGCTTTTTAATGGGAATGTGTAACAATATTAGCAATATTTTATATAATTAATTGTAATTAACAGCCCAGTAAAGTGCAGTAGAATTTTATCTCACATTCTGCTACCTGCTTATATACTTTTATGATAAGAAGTCTTGATCAAAGATTATTATTCTTAATCAATTTAAAACACAAAACCTTTGAAAAACCGGTGAGTGTGTCAAACATTTATGTGGTCTGTGATTATTCTGTCACTCACCCCCATATTTTAGCAAAGGGTGAAATTCAAGCCTCCAAACTTAAGGATTCCCACACTGTCTAGTTAGTAAATTTCCATTATTTTTCTCGATTTTATAGAGATTGGACTCACAAAGAGTCAATTCTAACTGAACACTACTTCAGAACTAATTAAATACTATAAAAAGATATTAACTGGAGAAAACCTTTTCAGATTTTGTTAATTTCACATGGGAACCCTTATAAAGATTTGCCTGGACAGAACAGGCAAACCTCAACTCCACCATAGCTGGGTTTCCCCCAAAACGCACATAGCATGACATCCACATATATGGCTGGGCAAAAACCCTTTCTGCAGCTTATCAGAGCCTGATAATGTGTACTCGTTCACAAACCGCTTACAGATCTAAAGCATCTTCACCTGCAGAAAAACACCTGCTGAAGTGTCTCTGTGAGTCTGTGCTTGAGTGTGTTCTCTCGCAAATAAGTCACCCTTTTAGTCGTTTAGTCAACATGGGTATTTTAGCTGCGTTTGAAGGTTAAGGTCTTTTTTCACTTTACAAAAATAATAATTAAAAAAAAAAAACATGTAGAAACAAACAGTGAGAGCAGATGCCTTGAAGCGTGACGGCACAAGTTTGTTTGTGTGCGTATGAATGAATGGCTGCATGAATAAATTTACTGCTGCCTAAGAATTGTCATATGGGGCAAGATAATTTTAAAACATGCTATTATTATCTCTGCCTTCGATTAAAAAACAACCCAGGGCTTAAAACAGAAGTCTATATATACATCGAGACTGTACACACTCACGCTCACACATCAACACATGACTGCTGACACAAGCAGGCTCCCTGATCAGGAAGGCCTGCAAACTTCCTCATTTCCCCTTCTCGGGTTCAGAGTGCACATGCTCAGAGACAATCTTAAGTGCAAAATTTGAGTTTGAACAACTTGAATTACAAGTTGTCATTTCCATGCCACCTCCCTTGCAATAAAGATCAGCACAAAGCCCAAATTGTCCCCTTCGGTCTAGACTTAATGTCAATTTTTTAGACCTCTCGAATAAATTTAGTCCAAAGTTACAGTCCAGAAGAATCAATTTAAAAACTGCAAAAAGAGCTGGAAAACCTCTTTCACCTTGTTCCTGCCAAACAAATTCCTTCTGGCAAAGTAAACACTTAAAGGTTAGCCGTTTGTTCGAGCCATTAAAATGACATCATAACAATTCTGATTGGCCGATGGCACCGTGAGAACGCAAAGTAGCAACTCTCCGGGGCTATTTATTCTGTGTGAGAAACAGACAGGAAACTAATAACCCCATTAATCGCAAGTAAACTGAATATAAAACAAAAATTATTGAAATGTTTTGCCCCATAATGGTGTAGTTATGGCATTTGAACAATGGCAAGGTGGACACAAGCACAAGAATGTTTGTTAAAAGGAAGACGTGTACAGGAATCAAACACTTCATTGTTAAAACCACCTTTTAACTGTGATGTTCATCTATATCTCCGATATTGATGCTTTTCGACGCCTAGTGGCAGTCACACTGATCTTTCAAAATGGTCGTGAGGCAGCCATTACCATCACAAAATCACGTTTAATCATGTTAAAATGAACGAATAAAGAATATATCCATATCCACACAAAATACATGACCGCGCCAATGGGTTGAATTGAAAGAAAAACATAAAATAGGTTTATTAAAGCAAATCAGCCTAAATGAAAATTTGCAATAATCATAAAACTATTACCATAACATCCATCCATCCTGGGGGTCGCATTCAATCTAGTTACAAAAGTTCAAATTTCGATGCAACCGAAGCTCAACTCTGGCTTAAAAATTCCACATATAACGTAACTTCATGCAGCTCCCTTACTACGCTCCACTGGAAATGAATGACTTTTACTAAGTCGTTCATCAGAGATAATAAAAAGGATGCAAACTAAAGAAACAAAAGCTTTGAACTTCAGTGCTCTTATTTCATGACAAACAACTAAGACATCCAGGACTACATATTCAGAGTCATTTTTATTTGTTCCAACAGAAAAGGTCAGCACACTAGCTCATGTCTTCATCACTTCTTTAACAGTAAAACACTGTGTGTGTGTGTGCGCGTGTGCGCATGTGCATGTTTACGTGAGATATTTGCCTCCAAATGGAGAGGAAGTGTCGACAGGAAAGGTTTCCGCGGCAGGCCATCAGCAGTGCAGGCTTTAGTTCAAAGCAACTCAGAGTTTGTGTGTGTTTTGGTCTGCAGGGCCAACACATGAAAAGACTTCTTTATCTGCAATGAGAGTCAGAGTTTGACCTTTCACCCTGTGAGCGCTGAGAGGGGCTAATTCCCAGCTCTGATCTCAGTTGCTTCATGAGGGTCCTGGAAAGTGTCCTCATACTGCGGTTCCTCAGAGTCAGACTCTCTAACCGTAGAGGATCCATGAAGTACCGTTTGATAATGCTGTTAAATTGACCAATTTATTTTTTAAATCAAGGGGGTTTCAAACTGGGGCCCATGGGCCTACTAAAGGGTGAAAATGTATTGCTGATTCCATTAAATTAGATATTTAATTAATGTATTAGCACATATAAAATAAAACAAAGCAATTATTAAAATAAATAAAATACATGCATAATAAATTATTAGATTATTTTATTCTATGCACAGCATTAGTTTTTTTTATGGTAAAAATGAAAAATACAATCTGCAAAAACATCTTCTCAGGATAAATGAGTGGTGTTTGCTAGTGCAACACTTACTACCACAATGACAGAGTGTTAAGGAGACCTATGTGGTTTTTAGCACCTTGCAATGCGGTTGCTAGGATGTGCTACAAGTCAATAGAGTCCAGATACTCCTTCAGAAAGTTCATCAACTTTTTTAATGCGGTTTACTGTATTAGCCGCCAGGTGAAAATTCCAAGTCTGCTTGCTGAGAAAAATTAAAGCACTACTCAAGCTGCACGATTTGAAGTACTGTATCATTGAAGTTTGTAGCACAAATGGTGTGGGATAGGTTACAGTTTAATAAGGATGTCAGGATTTCGATTTTAAATCGAAATCGATCTAAATTAATTCACAATCTCGAACTTCGAATTAAAAAATGGAATCGTCGATGCTGCCACGTCCCCAAGTCACATCCGTTCGCCTTGCCAAACGGTTGTTAAAGTGATGCGAGTCCATGGTCAACTTCCTCTAACTTAGCTACAGCCATTCAAAAGATAGCATGGCAACTGCAGATCGGGGAGACCCATCAACAGAACTTGAACCCCCTCCTCTTTCATTGAAGTCACAGGTGTGGAAGTTTTTTGGATTTCCAGTGAGTTATGTTGACTACATTCACGGCTTCGTGCTTCAAAAAAGCCACAGTCTGCAGCATCCCAAGTCTCGCGGAAGTTCCGGGAGTCCCCCGCATATAGCGGCTCCCTGATGCACGCAAATTCGTTAAAATCTCCCGGAATCTAGAGTGAGCGAGCAAGAGCGAGTGTGCACGCCGAGACAGAACAAACTGTGCTCCAAACCGTATTGCGCGCACGGCAGAGAGGGAGAGAGCGAGAGACCTTCCGTGTGTGTGCCTCATGAAGTGCACGTAAGACAGAGAGCATCCTGATTGGCCGATTGATAAAAATCGAGAATCGAATTGAACCGTGAATTGAAAATGTAATCGAATCGAGGATTTGGAGAATCGTGACACCCCTACAGTTAATACTTAGGGTTTGGGGGTTATTCAGATTTCTACCACTAATAAAACAATAAAGAAAATCAAAGGTTAAAGATAAAACATCCGTTCCTTTCGGTTTTCAGTATCAGGGGAACCCCCTGCAACAGAGACAAAAACCTTTTTCATCTTGAAAATTAATCACGCTCATGAAAATGAACTGATGTACAATAAATATACACACAAACATGTATGATACACACACACATCAGCACAAGTAATTTCTCACTGCTTTTAGCGAACAAAGCTGCATCACACACACCTGTATATGTGTGTGTGATGCAGCTGTCACACACACATACAGGCGAAGGTGTTATAATTTTGAGTTGCGGCTTTGCTCATACCACTGAGGAAATCCTGCGGAACCAAGCTTCAGCGTACAACACAAGCAAAACAACATTTACACAGGCCTGCAAACAAGCGAAAAAAACACCTTGGTGTAAACATGTACAAAGACGCAAGCTGCTAGTGAAGAAGAACCCGAGAGAAAAAAAAAAAGTCACGAGTTGGTGACCTTTCACTGTATAGATTAATCCTCCATCTTCCAGCAACTCAGACCCACACGTTTGGACAGCAGTGATTCTTGCAAGGACTCTGAAGTACCAGAGGTCCGCTGGGATAAGCGCACGCTGCCCTCGTCCATGTGTGGGCATATGGTATTCTGCGTGAGCGCGTATGCGTGTGTAAGCATATCTCCTCTACGGGGTGTGTGTGAGAGAGTCCAGTTTTGTTATCCCTGCCTGTAACTAGAGGCAGAGTGGCCTGGGGCTTGGAGATAAGAGGCCGTGCCAGAACTGGGCTTGGAGCAGGTCCAAAGCTGTGCTGAGAAATCCATCACCTTCCCAGCATAGAGTGGGAGGTCACCGACTGGGACAGGGAGTTGTTTAATTCGGCCATTTATAGTTTCCGTACATTGGTGCTACACAAAATGCCCCATGACCACAGCTCTGTCACCGGCGGCAATAACTTAGCAGTCCCATGGCCAATAAAAGTAATTTCGTGCTGAGGAAGAAAGCGAAGCGTGACGATGGGTATGCTGTGACATTAGAATTTAAAGTATAATGGATGTGAATGGTGACCAATATTTCTGAAACTATATATATATATATACACACACATATATATAAATACATATAAATTTAATTTCACAAACTTACTGAAATGAAAATGTATTTGACAAAACATTTAATTGTTTTCAATCCATTGTCAAAGTTTTCAGTAGAAATTGGAACTGATGATGCCAATCAAAATATTGGATATAAATCACATGACGGATAGGCATGGACAATATTTTGGTACCATATCAGTTATCAGCTGTCATTAGGTTCAATATCAGTCAAATTAACCTTTTAAAATACTAACAATTTGATAACACTGTTAAACATAATCTCAAAATGAATATACATTTTTCAAATTCAATTTATTAATATTGACAAAATAGCACAGAATTTTAATATTGGCCATTTATCAGCCAAAAATCTGACCATTTATCTGCCATAAAACAAAACGAATTATCGACTCATCAACAGCCAGAGCGTTAATATCCGTGCATCTCTTATTACGAAAGCAAATACCGTTTCATGTTGATTTTAAGCTTAATTCCCAAGACTGTATTGGAGCGGAGGAAATCAAAGCAAGCTTATCAGCTATATGACTCACAAAAAAGACAAATAAAACAAGCATGGAGAAAAGGTGTTTTGAAGAGACACCCTCAGGTTTGTTTGAGCCGAGTGCTGTTCAGAACACTAGCCGTGGCTAAACTGGGGCAAAAATGGAGCCCTGTGAGACCCTCCAGCGATTTACTCCAACCTTGGGGTAGTACTGCCAGCACCAACTGCAGGATATTTCCAGCCTGTTGACTCAACCTCCCTGCACGGCAGGAACTCACCCTGTCCAATATGGCTACTCGGCTGCTGACCGCAGCGCATGATTTCTGTTTTTCAACACAGCCGTTTGTCCTGTACACAACGTATACTGATGATACGGTGGCGTCCGATGCTGAGAGCCGTCACTGGAACTTCTCCAGGAGCGAGGAGATGGGTGGCGTAATGTCTGCCAAACCACAAGTGTAACCCAATCCCTAAGGTGGGGGAGGCGGTAGGTAGAGCACTGCAAGGACAGCATTTCAGGGGGAGGGGTGTAATGGATCCGTGGTCTTGTGAATCACACCGCTGCTGTCGTCCTGTCAACTCTGAAAGCAAACTACAATGCTAGATTACCACTTTCAGCCCTAAAAATGTTTTATTTTTTTGGTGTCAGTCAGACTCATTTGGCAAACTAAATACTTGTGGACAGAAGTAACACATTTGTCTGGTGTGTTGCCTTCAGAACTATAGTCTGTTGTTTACACCAGCTTATCGTTTCCATCACCAGTTTGGACAATGTGGTCAAACTTGTCAGTTTAGAGTACTGCCACACAGCCTAACAGACTCGATTGCACCTTTCTACAAAACTCTGCATGAGTCTCCCAATACCGACATGCAGGCTAACATGGTTTTCTCGGGTCAGGTAAATCCTTACCCTTCTCATCCACCAAGACCCCCATCCACCACTAAAGGTGACGCACACACCCTCCCTTGCAGCCTAACGTTGGTGACATCAATGTGACAATTGGAAAGCAGGGTGTGTTGCCAGTGGTTCGTCATGACCACGTCATGAAAGCGGTTGGTTACACAACAAAACAAAAGTTTTTTTTGTTTTCAAACAAACTATAAGCTTGTTGGTTGGTTCAGTAATCAAAATCACAATCAGATGACATGCTAGACATGGAAAATATGTCATTCTTGTGGAAAAGCTCAAGAAGTTACAATATGCCTGAAAAAGAGAAACAGTAATCTGATCCGGCACAACACATCGCAACTATAAACATACATTCTTTCCTAATATTTACATACGAGATCACTTTGGTGTTTGTCTACGTCTATATAAGTCTCATCGAAAAAATGAACTGCTTTTATATGAAAAGGTCAATTATTATCACGAAAAAAAAAGACCCCAGTTAAATAAGTTACTTTCCCAGTAAATAATGTTGTTGGGTTCTTTAGGTGACCTAACAAATTATGTGATTTACAGATTATTAAAAGAAACAAAACTAGTTAAATGTGAATAAAAAACACATAAATAAAAATATATCAAAGCAATTTCAAATCTCATTTTCATCCCTGTCACTATAAAAGAAAATTTCTTTTAAACAATTTAATGTCTGGGTTCGTTGTTGAACATTTTTTTTTTGTTTTTAACTTTTTGAAAAGTAGTGTATAACCGTTTAAAACTGCTGTTGAAATCATTAAACAGTATAACAAAATGCAACTGAATTCCTATTCAAACACACCTGAAAGGAAGGAATGCACTAAAAGCAAAAGAAAGAAATTGAAAGAGGCAGACAGAGATGTGAACTGCTCTGCGTGTAGAGTGAAGCTGTCATGCAGTACAGCACATGGTCCTGTCACACCACACCACTCTTCAACGCTCGGAAATACCCTGAAGGCAATACATTGTTCAAGTCAACCTGATCTCTTAGTGACGTTTACGGAATATACAAATCTGAAAAACAAACTAGTAAATTATTTCAGGACATTACTGCTCCAGTTTCCGCAAAAAAAATTAAATAAATGAATGCGACACAGAACTAAAGCGTTCACGTAATAAATTAATCTTTACGTCACACAAGCTTATAGCATTATTGGTATGACAATAAGCTCCTTCTTACCCCTTATAAGTTTGAGCAAAAAGCCTCAAGATTCGATCCTCACAGTCTCATGTGCCCAAAGTTGCTCTGCATTGACCTGATCAAGCAACAAATACAATCCAAATGGACTCCAGCATTGCTCGTCCCATGACCTGTGCCTGGCTGACAGTGGAGACCAATTCAGCAATGAGCTTCTAATGCAGAGCGCTCAGACCCCCAAGCCCTCCTCTCAGACCCCCCCCCCCCCCACCCCCCCACCCCCCCACCCTCACCCTTTGCCCTAATATGCCTTTAGCAACTGCCTTCAATCCATCAGTGTCTTTGGATGTAATTGAGAGGGTGGATGGTCAGGATTGGGACGCTTGTCAGTATGTCAGATCCTCTGTTCTCCTGCATGTACATGTGTGTGTTAAATGTCATGGCAGCTGCCTACACACCTTTTGTTCCGACACCCCCTTGCTACATCTATGCTGTCACAGCTGTAGGAAATTAAACTTTTTGGGTCCAAAGCTGCTGCAGGCGACACCCCACGTGGAACTTTGTTCCAAAAAATCCTGAACGGTAGCTTAGAAAACTTTACACATAATTTGGGTTTTATTTTTAAGCCTACAGTCGTTTTAAGAGAACAATAACAGTTTCCCCAAGAAAAAAAAAAAAAAAAAGATTCACCCTTTCCTGACCTCAAAATCTCAGAAGGGTTTTCAGGGGGGTGTGGGAATGCAAAGGTCATGGGTTTGTAAAACTGCAATGTCAATGAGTTTCCAATGGGAGGGACAAAATACATTTTGGGCACAAATCACGCTCTGGCACTGAGAATGTTACGAGTTGAGAGGGAGGTCTGGACACTGTGGTTTCCCACAAAGAGTAACTTATATGGATAAATGTTTTGGATAAGAGAAGGGGGAAATTAAACCCTCCCTATGCTATATCAAGCTGGAAATCTGCCATTAGTAAGAGAAAATATACAAACATCTTAAACGTAACACACCCAAGCCAAAATCAAGAGAACACAACTGCTAAAACAACAAAAACCATTGACTGGTCATCAGTCTGCTAAGGTCCTGTTTCCTTGTTAACCATCTTTTGCTCTCTTTAGAGCAAGAAACAGATATTCAGTCGTGGGATCAAATGTAATAACACTAAAGATCTGAATACCAGGGGCAGTGTCCTCAACAACGAGTGCACGTAGCATCAGCTAATGTTAAGAGTATGTGAGCGGAGTGGAGTGGGAGCGGAGCGAGGAGTGGAGCGGCATGATTTTGAATGGAGCGCGGAGCGGATTTTTTAAAACTCGGAGCGTCGTGGTTTTCACTCGCTCCGAGTGCGCTCCACTACCGCTCTCACGAGGACAATTCATGCCAACGGCTCATTATAGACGAATCCGACGAGCGTTCTGTGTAGGCTGCCATCTTGTGGCGACGCCATTACTGAGCTGTTACACAGGCATATAGACATATGCACCGGTATGTAAACAAACCTCGGTGATAACGCGAACTCACCCTCGATGACAGCTACAGCCAGGCAGAATGACTTGTTGGTTTGATCTGTGACTGCAGTGGCCTCCAGTCACAGATGAAGGTACAAACGATCTTACAGATTAACGTTATTTATGAAAATAGCTTGGCAAGCTAGCTAGGTGAAGTATTACGTTTGCTAACGAGGAAACTATAAAAAGATCTGTCCATTTGGCAACAATAAATAAATAAATGAATGAAATCAAATAAAAAAATTCATGTTTTTCATTTGTGTCCATTATTTATCTCATTTTCACATTGCAACAGGCAAGGGTAAGGTAACGTTACAGCTAGAAAGAAAGTATACATAATATCGACCAATTAGTGTTTTTAAACCATGGAAAGAGGTCAATATAACAGCAGGAAAACAATTATGTCACATAACGTTACATTTAGCTCAGGAAAGCCATTTAATGACCATAGCATGTTAATTGAATAGAAAAAACAGCAAGAGAGGAGATTTTGCTGATCACTATATCACATATTATATTTTTTTTACTCATGTCATTAAATAATTGTTATTATACGCGAATGTCCACGTCTTGTACTCGCCCAGGAAATCTGTAAACCGTACGGCACCAGACAGGGGCAGTCCACCCGGGGTATTCACAGTGTTTTCTCTTCAAAATTTTAATTTTACTGCCACCATTGAAACAATTTATAAAGGAAACTGTTTACCCACTCGACATTATACAAGGGGTAACGTTGTAACGTTAGTGACAGTCGTAAATCGCGGGCTGTTTATTCCAGTGGACGTAAGTTGCAACTAAAACAATAGGAGGCAATGGCGCAACGCTACCCAGTAACAGCTCAGTAATGGCGCCCCGCTTACTTCCGGTAGTTTCGCCGGATTCGTCTATAGAACTGCATTTTTAGTAAGGATTCACGTGTTAAACACATTACGCTAGCATGATACAGATGGATCACTCAAATCAGAAAAAAATGTGAGGGTTATGATGACGCCGATGGACATGAGTGGCTGCGGGAGGTTATAGTTATCAAGCCTGTACTGAATATGAGCGGGCACCACGATCTCATGAAAGTGCGAATCTATAGCACACATTTTATTTCTCGTGCCTATTATATGCCAAAAAATTGTTTGTGCGTGCAAATGACGCACACTAAACCCCTTGGTTAGGATGGGTGTGAAGTGCGTTCTTGCCATTAAGTGTGTATCGTAGGCTATGCCCACGAGAAATAAAATATAGATAGCCTACGCACTTTCATGAGATGGGGCGCTGGATCGGGCGGGGTGAAAGCACATTTTAAACAGGTAACACTTATTCACCAACGCAATCGCTTTCTCACTAATGCATTGCATTCAAACAAATGTAATCATACAGTCGGCTATCTGTCAGTATTTGATTTTAAATGAGCATGAATCTGTGAGAAATGTAGCGACCCGTAGATAAATAACTGATGAAAACGTAGTTATTTTCTTCTTTCCAAACAAAATGTGCTCTGCAAAAAGCAGCAATGATATTTAATTTATAATGCTGATAACCTGTAATAAGCATAGCATGTCATAGGAAAAGTTTGCACACTATCCAAATCCAATAAACAACATTGCAACTATTCTCCTAACGTTGTTTTTTTTTATTTATTTACTATGCCTATACGTATCTATTATGATGAGGAGACATTTTGTGAGATTTTAAAGCATACTTAAATACTTTATTCGGAATTTCCTTGGGGAGCGAACACGGAGCGGTGTTTCTGATATCAGCGAGCGAGGAGTGGAGCGGGAGCGGTAAATGGTGAACCCGGAGCGGAGCTGGAGCGGAGTGATTATATAATGCTTGGAGCGTGGAGGGGAAATTGTTGCCGCTCCACTCCGCTCACATACTCTTAACTAGCTGGCTAACATACTTTAGATGAGGTTTTGTCAAAATTGCAAAAATTAATTGTGATAGTCTTGAAAGCAAAAGTACAAACCAATCATACCAAATTCGTATTGTATGCCATAGTTTTGCAGCAAAAAGGCAATTAATGAATTTATGAAGATAAATTAGTTGTATCATTTGCAGCATGTTGCAAAATACAAATTCTAAGAAAAATATAAGACACTTAAAAAAGTAATAAGAAATTAAAGAAAAATAGCAATTTAGCAATAAAAATAAACATTGATCATTCTTTTGTAATGGGGCAAGTAAAAAGGTTAGCAGGACATTTATCGAATTGCTTATTTTTAATAAACCTAAAGCCATGTATCCACCAAAGTGTTTTTCCACGCGCCTGTCATATGTTTTCAATGGGAGCGCCGCGTTTTTTAAACGCCATGAGCGTAACGAGGCGCTGAGCATTTTTTTTCACGTTAAAACACCAAGTGCCCGCGGCGTTTTTTACTGGTCGGCGAGAGTTGAAAAATTTTCAACTTTGGATAAAATGCTGCGCTCATCATTTTCACTTTTTACCCAATCAGAGTGGAGGAGGGGCGGGACTAATACCACACCGACCAACTGTCACAACATTCTTTCTGTACAACGACATCAACCAGCAGAGCTAACCGAACAAAATTGATAAAAAATATTTTTTGTGTGAAAAAAATTGGCTGTGAAATCAGTTACAAGTAAACTGTGCTGCGCATATTCTGTATCATAGCAACGAAACGTCTCAACGGAAAAAACGCTGCGCTGCCAAAACGCTCTCAAGCGCCCAAAGCACGGCATCCTCAGCAGAGCGTCTAGCGATTTCAGCTGACTAAAAACGCTTTGGTGGACACACTCAGTTAAATTGTTCATTAAATCTCTTATGGAACAACTCCAGTGTAAACTCATTTTAAATGCTCCAAAACATGAACCAAAGAAGATTTAACACAGGATATGAGCAAATAGTGTTTCGTTTCCCCTATTTGTGAATCATCATCATACAAATCCAACTGTATTAACATAAAATAAGGAAGAAGGGTGTTTTTCAGGGAATTTTGAGTTCCATGTATGAGGTCTGGGATGAAAAAAAAAGTCAGTTACTCCATCACGTCTTTCCATATCCCCTTTCACAAAAAACGCACTGTCATAAAAAGATTCCCATACCAGGAACAGCTGAGCACTTGTGGCCTTTTAACCAACCAGACCAAATAACAGCACAACGCCTGTCTGATTCAAATTACTCGAGTTGAGGACTGCACACAAATGTCAATGTTACGATCTTCATCTAGATGTACTTTAATATTTTCCCCTGAGTGACAAATTATTCCAACTGATTCATCTGAGAAATAAAATGCATTATTTTTCTCATGTCCTGGTATACAATGCAACGTGCTGAAAAGAATCTTCCACCCTTTTCTCTAAACGCACTGTAATTTAAAGAAACATGTTATCCCCCAGCCTAGACAGACGGTCACAGCTAAAGGGGAAAGTTCAAGAGAAGCTAGATGAGTCTTAACGGACAACGCAACCTGCTTGTCTTTGCCTAAGCCCCTTCAGCTGCCACTCGAAAAGACGTTGCCACAATATGAAATCATTTCCTCTGACCCTTCAAACTACTCTTGAACAGGCACAAGCCAAAATTCATGCTAAAGGTAAAGCTAAACAGAGTTTGGCCAAGATTTTCACAGTAAATGATTTTCACAGTAACATCTGAAACGTGAAGGAATGTAGACAATATTTTGCCTTAAAAATGCATTTTAAAGCCAAATTGTCTGTAGAAAACAGACATGTAAGCATTTAAAACTTGCCAACAGAATCCTAGAATGTTGTGAAGGCATTGCTATTGGTACAGGCGCTAAGGGTGTTGTAGCAAGTAACAAAGGAGTTGCTAGGTGTTTGCTAGCTCAAATCAAAAGAGCCCATCCACAATTATGAAAATTATGTGATATTATAAATTATATTAAAAGATGCCACTTTTCATAAAAAAAAATACATTTTTAGAATTATTTTTCATTGTTAGTTCATAGGCCTATTATTTAATGTTATCAGATTAATCCTTACTGTAACATGTTACTAAAATGGTATACTATTTTGTCCAAATTTATTAAAAGTAAAAGAAAAACCTCAATTACAAAAAAAAAACAATCTCTAAAAATGCATTGTTATCACAACATGTTATGCAATCCAATATGGATTTTATATTGTTTAAGTAAGAGATGATGTCTTCTTTCTACAATTCTTTCTACAGTTTTGGAGGGCGAGAAGCGATGGGGGCTCAGGTGTTAAAAAAATAAAAACAATTTCTCAAAAGGTATTTAACATGAGAGAAGTGGTCCACACACACACAGTGTCTGCCATCCTGCTGAACACTCAAACGAACTTATTCTCTCAAACACACACACGCACTTCTCAGAAACAGCTGACGTTTCAACAGGCAACAGCTGACAGGCTACAGGTGGGAAGGGCACAGCCTCTTTAAACCTATACATCCCCTCAACCCCCAACACACAGCTCTTGTTCTTCTCATCCTGAATTTTTTACACATTGAATCAAACACACATACATACAGGCACACCTGTTTGTACCACACAGGAACTGTGATAAACCCTTCCTCCACCGCAGCTTATTTATTTCTGATGGCGGCCTCCCCCGTCTCCCTCTCTCTTCCTCTCGGTTTCCTCAGCGCAGCGAATCTCCTTGTTCTGTCTGAGTCTTTGATAACCTCAGCAAATGTTTCTATTCACTGTGTAAGCAGCAAGCAAAATGTTCAGATGGCAACAGAGTCACGTGGGTCTGCCATGCCAGCCTTCTGAAGTACTTTTTTATTTTCACTCAGTAACTGAAAATGGTTTTTGTTTCTTTAATAAATGTAATTTAGGCAACCATTTTAGCAACAAAACAAAAAAAACATTGATAATAATAAGAAATGTTTCTTTAGCAACAAAACCACAAATAAGATTGATTTCTGAAGGATAATGTGACACTGTGAAGACTGAAGTAATGTTGCCATCATAGGAATAAATTACATTTAAAAAAATATGTTTTTAATTATAATAAAATTGCACAATATTTCTGTTCTTTTTTCAGTATCAGGCATCCCAGTTTTTAAATACAAGCACCACATTTTAATGTGTCTCTTAATGCACTTAGAAGTCAATAGAAGTCTAAAAAGTCTCTTAAAACTCAAAACTAGGCTATAAATGAACAACAGCCTTTTTAAAAGCTCTGTAACAAGCACTTCAGAAAGACTTGCAAAGTAGAAGAGCAAAATGACAAGACAAAGAAGAAAGAAAAAAGTGCTGCCTGCTGCCCTCAAGATGGACTGTATGAGCGTGTACGTAGCATTTGAATAATATAAACATTGAATGTAATCCACAGAAGAAAACATGTAGTGCTTAAGATTCACAAAATCCTCGCTCAAGGCAGATCATGGAAAAGATGCGTAAACATTCACGTATTAGCATGTGTGTGGGATATGAAGAGCTCTCTCTGAGAGAGACAGCTAAGGAAAAAAACAGTTATTTAATTAATCAATTAAATCCAACTCATAAAAATAAAACATTACCGTAAGGGTAATATTTTATACACCTCTACAAACAAAATATCCCATGCTCAGATCGGATTGGCTGACTGGGCCTTGTTGTTCCAAGCGCACAATTGCTTTCAGAACTCCATCTGAGAGAAGTGTGCATATTCACATGAGTAAACACTGAAAGACACGCACATTAAGTGTGTCACACTGGAAGGAGAAAAAGGGGATTTTTTTCCCCTCCGTCCCTCCTCCCTCTCTGGCATATTTCCCGGCTCTCCATACTGCTGCCTGCATCTCCTGTGATGATGAGAAGAGGCCAGCCAGCAATCTTCCATTAAAACATAGCGGAGATCGGCCATACTGAGCCTCAAGAGCGAAGCAGACAATGTGTGCAGATGGCCCAACAAGAACCACAGCTGTACTGCCATAGAACTCTAGTGCCCCATGAGAGAAAGAGACAGCAGCAAGTAAGTTAGCAGAATAACGAGAAATACAGCTGCAAGCAGCAATTGCTAAGGCCATGGATCCTAGGCACACCATCTATATTGAACTGTACTCAAATGTCAGCTAAATTACAAATAAATATATCATATATAAGTTCGGACCATAAGATATCGTTGTAAACAAACTACTTTGTAGGCAATAAGGTACGGACTATGGTAGTAGTCCAGATGGATGAACAAAGTATCTCTTTAATCTGTCTAAAATTGAACTTTTAATGCTGTTAGCATTTGCTTTGCTTCAATTGAATAAAAAGCATTACGAAATGACTGTCTGTTCATTGACTTGTCAAATTTGTTAACGTCTTATCAGCAAATAATTCTGAATACAATGGTGCTAAAGGCACACCTTGAGGATAATCAGCTTTTCACTACTCCCATAGTATATGACTGCAGAAAAAAAAAAATGTGTGTTTTATTTAACAATGATGTAGAAACAGATTTAGAGTGGAAATAAATCATAAAAGTGGCTTGTTTGTTTAAATTTTTTATAAATGTATGAGGTGGCAAGGTGGGCATTTTTATCCCCCACACGAAGGCTCAATTGCATATTTGTATCTCTAAGGTGGACAACAAACATAATATATGATATTTATTTAAACCATGCTTTTACATATTCTTCCGTTATTGAATAACTGTTGCTTTAATTACCTTGAACAAAACTAAAAAAATCATTTACAAGATCTTTGTCTCAAAATATAGTCAATAATTGTATTGCTTCTCATTTTGTACAACATTTAAAAAAACATTAAATATCAGATCAAATTAGCACAGAATCAACTTTGCGTTTCTGCCCACGATGTCATTAAGGATCAGCCAAATTTCCAAATGTAGTAGTAGGCTAGTTTGAAGCAGAATAAAGTTGAATGTGCTTTTTACCCCCGGTGTGCCCTATAATCAATCATTTTTGTCAGACATGGCCCTTCGATTTTTTTTGAGCCAAAAAAACTGAATGAAGACTGAAAGGAGTATCGAAAAAATAGTTTTCAATAAATTCAAAATAAATTCAAACAAGTAACATGGCTGTCCATGACAAATGAGAAGTTATTGTACTTATTGCATACTGATCCATATGAAGAGGGCATGAAGTGGGATATTGACATAATCTTGCTATTTTTCTATATAAATATATATAGACGGTTTAAATGCGAGGCCCTAATAAAGTTGGTCTGATGACTATTCAGTCCCGTCCCAATCAGTGGGCCAGATTTCTCAAAGTCCCTCCAAACTGTTCCAGGGGCCACCATAGAGCCCCAGTCAGAATACTAATGAATCCAACAGGGCCTACGTACCTGCAGTGCTTGGCCCCATCTACAGTTAGGGAGAAAGAGAGAAAGAATTGGCAAGAAATCAAATCAAAAGCCTGAAAGAGAACAGGAGCGAAATGAGAGATGGAGGGGTGTACGTTTCAGCACTTGGCTCCAATGCTTGCTGTTTCAGCTGTGCTGGAGTAATGGCCAACCCTTGCTCTCACGCCACTGTAACCCCGTTAGCCCCAGTTAGCCTGTTTGTTCTGTCCCGTCATGCTAACAGTAACACAACACTGTGTTCCGTATTTTACTTTAGATATTTTTTTAAGGGATTCTGAAGCCCATTCATTTGTTACAGGTTACAATTGGTGTTTACTAATTGCTGCAAAATACAGGCCATTAATGCTGATGAAAAAAAAGGATTTAATTTTTTGTGGATTTAATTTTTTTTACGCCTCTCAGTTAAAGGTATCCTGCACATTATGTACACACCTTATGCTGTCTGAAAACCTGTATGACGTTCTTTCTTCATAATAACATAACATCAATGAGGATATTTTGAGTGTTTTGGTTTGTTTAACCACTTTTTTCTCAATCTCTTCTTTGCTGTTTTGCCAGAACAAAACGCAATACTGGTTTGGATGGGTGTAATGATGACAGAATTTTCACTTTTTCATTAATTACTCATGCTCCAGACTGATCTCATGAAGTAGCGCGTGTATGCCACGCCAATTCATATTTCCATTTTTGGCGTGCTATCAAGACGCATAATCGCCTTTCAGCGTGTTTATGAACGTCGTTGACTTAACGTTATATAAATATATGACTTACCTCAACCCCATCCCTAAACTTAACCGTCACTGGGGTTAATAGCATTTATGACTGGAGATTTGACTGCGTGTACAGACACGCGGAATGACGCGGACGTTAATGGCGTAGACATACACGCG
Organism: Pimephales promelas; assembly: GCF_988280905.1. Taxonomy (NCBI): domain Eukaryota; kingdom Metazoa; phylum Chordata; class Actinopteri; order Cypriniformes; family Leuciscidae; genus Pimephales; species Pimephales promelas. Next base: position 23,131,853 of record NC_142780.1, read on the forward strand.
GATAGCTCAAAATGCATAGAGATAACACGCCACCTGACTCAAAAGTGGCGTGTATGTTTACGCAAAATTTATGATGTCATTCCCAACCCGTTAAAATGTCCATTTATCTTCGGAACACAAATTAAGATAATTTTGATGAAATCTGAGAGCTGGATCACTCCTGCATACTAGTCCATCCATAGGCTTCTTGAGGAATTGAAACTTGCCGGCCTCGAAAAGTTATTAAAGACATCGTTAAAATAGTCCAAGTGACTTCAGTGCCTCAATCGTAACTTTATCAAGCGACGAGAATACTTTTTGTGCGAAAAACAAACAAAAATAACGACTTTATATCAACTATTCACTTCCTTCTCATATGCGCCTCTAGTCAGTTAACGTAGTGTGATAGTGTAGAGCAACGTCACACGTAGGCTCACTATTGGCCGACGCTGGTCATGTGTGAAGCGTGTGACGTACAATAACAGAAGCTTAAGCTATTAAACTAGTAACCTGACTCGAGGCAGAGAGGGAAGTAAATGAATAGTTGAAATAAAGTCGTTATTTTTGTTGTTTTTTGCACACAAAAAGTGTTCTCGTCATTTGATAAACTGAACATTGAGCCACTGTAGTCACTCGGACTATTTTAACGATGTCTTTAATAACTTTTCGAGGCAATTAAGTTTAAATTCCTCAAGAAGCCTATGGACTAGTATGCAGGAGTGATCCAGCTCTCAGATTTAATCAAAAATATCTTAATTTGTGTTCCGAAGTTGAACAAAGGTCTTACGGGGTTGGAACAGCATGAGGGTGAGTAAATACTGACAGAATTTTCATTTTTGGGTGAAATAACCCTTTAAAGGACATCTTAAAAGTAATCCATGTGACCCAAGGTGTTTCAGATACATGTGATGCAATGCAAGCGAGTTGTTTGTATAAAAAACATAATTTAACACTTCATTTACAAAATATTAGGCTAATCTCCAACGCAAGTTCACATCACATCGTCGTGGTGGTCTCATGAACACGCTTTAGAGATTCATATTTTTAAAATAATGAGGTAAATCATTTTTCTTCTTTGTGTTAATGAAGCACTCGCAGCGCTTCATAAAACTGAGGTTAAACCACTGGAGTCACATGGATTACTTGTATAATATCTTTACTAGTTTTCTGGGGCTTGAAAGTGGTAGTTGAATATAGGTGTCAATGGAGGGACAGAAATCTCTTAGATTTCATTAAAAAAGATCTTCATTTACATTATGAAGATGAAGCCCTTTTAACTCAAGTATCCTGAATAACCCTGAACGTGAAGCAAAGCTAATCTCTATGTTAGGTCGTATATCGTTAGTAAGCCAGTTACTGACAGGAAGAACAGAGGAAGAGTTCCTGTTATCTCTGTCTTTACATGAACATGGAATTGAAATCATTAGAATCTTATTCTATCTTCTCCTACCCCACGCTGCAGAATCAGGTACAAGGTTGCAGTAAATGACTTTGTGTGTGTTCCCAAGGGAAATATCTCTGTCGGGTATGCATAGGTTACACCAGACGAGACCTGACAAGATGACATTGCTCTGCTTTGTTCTGGAAGGAAAACGCACACAGAGTCAGACGTTGACAGAGAGCTGAGTAAAGAAGAAGATATTTTGAAAAACATATTACTGTCTCAGAGTTTTATGACCATAATGAAAGTAAATAGGGTCCAAAACAATACTGGACCCCATTGAGTTTCACTGTATGGACAAAAAACAACAACAACAAAGAGATAGTTTATAAAATATCTTTTTTGTGCTCTACAGAAAAGAGAAAGTCGGAACAGGTTCGGAAGGACATGAGGGTATGTAAATGATGACAGAATTTACATTTTCGTGTGAACTATCCCTTCAAGTACAGCAAGATATTCAATAAACACAGCAAATGTTACAGGAACCTCATCCATGAAATAAATGCTACGCATGTGAATATCAAAACAACATTTCACTTATGTAGGTCATGGTTGTGGTAACCTCCACACATGTCGGTTTTATGCAATTGGATTCATCCGTTAACACTTAGATTGAGCAGGAAATACAGAGAAAAAAAAGTAATGTAGATAAAATCGACGACTAAACCCCTCCGTCACACAACAACCAAAATATCCACACACAGACGCACTCAGAAAGGAGCAGACATTCACCATATTTAGAAGCAAAATTCTAACATAATGCTTCGCATAGATTAATCCCAAACTAAAAATAAACAAAATTCAATTTTTCAGGTTCTCATTTGTTATCCTTTTAACTGCATAGCCAGAATGAGGTCAACACACATCCTTTTAGCTCAAGGGGAATTTTAAGGAATTCAGTACTACTGATGATGACATATTTTGAGCTCAACCGGATAAGTCTGATTCACGATATGGAAATCAGTGTCGTTGGGACTGACTGCGTGAAAATGTCCAAGCATGACAGATGTCTGAGCTGCCTACGTTCATTAATCAAGGATTCAAGTGTTTAACCACCGTAAAGGCAGCAATTTCATCATTTACCTCATAATGCATTCGGTGTCTTGCATAATAAAATGGTCAAAAGATGTTCACATGAGAACCAATTATTCACGCGTATGTCTTACTACAGAAAGAAATCACTATGCACATAGGCATTGAAGAGATCCTCGAAGGTTAAACTCTTCAGGCAGCAAGAGCATGAATGGTGGTTTGTCTTTTTAACCCATGTGTTTGTGTGAGCACATGAGTGGTGGTCTTTATAAGGGATACAGCTGCTCTCTCCTCAGTAAGATGACACCAGTACTTCAGCATTGAGGTAACCACACTGTTCTCTAGACCTTGTTTGGACAGCAAAAACTAGTCCAGAAACCTTCTGCCTTCCAAGTCAATCTAGCAAGTTAAATCAGGCTGAAGGAAACAACAGGGTCTTGAAATAACTAAAAGAATCGATTTTTATTCAATTAGCCTATACGTTGTTTTAAATTTCATTAAATAATGCTTGCATCATCATTAGTTAGAGACGCGTGCATTCAAAGAGTTTTCATGACATGTCATTATTACACTTTTATTTGATGCACTGGCAGACAATTATTTGTAATGCCATGGTCGATAATCAATAAGAATCATTTTATTGATTATCTATCATTTTAAATCACAATGTTGCTTTCTCAAGTCTGAGATACCAATGCACAATTTGAAAAGCCTAAACATGCCAGCTAGCATTTCAAAAGCTCATTTTAAAAACATGCAACTCTGATTGCTTGTCTAAACCCCTGGCAATCTCGTGTCGGGAAAGGGTTGCCCTCATCTTCAGTGGTCTCTTTTCACACTGCTCATTACCTTAATTGATGTTTAACCCCTAGATCAGCTGATGGCGGCTCAATTAAGAGCTTGCTGGAGGAGAGATTAGAACAGGGAAGGAGGGCTGTGTCCTCTCAGAGGAGCTTCGGCCCTTTACCGTGCCCTACTCTAACAGCCACGTGGTCAGTAAGGACACTGAGGCCATTTTGAATGGGAAAGGGCAGGGAAGGGCTCCCCCCGCCCCATAATACTTAATTCAATCAGCAGCATTGTGACCTTAAAGTGGATTTGTTTCCAATCAAATGTTGGGCAATATCAGATGCCATGATCAAGGGCTACATAATTGTAATAACCTTCTGTCATCCTTTACATGTCATTCCAAACCTGTATGAAATTCATAAGACCAAAAAAAGATTTGAGTGAACGACACCAGTATTTGGCAAACATCTGCTGGATATCTGGGTTCGGTCTACAGCAAGCTTTTTTTTTTTTGTAAAATGCTTTGAGGGAGACCCGAAAGGCCAGAGACATTGTTTGAGTGGAAAAATTGATTCAAACGTGGCCACAGGATATGGTGTATAATCAGAAGAATATTTCACAAATCAGACAATGAGAACAAAGTGAAGACCTGCTTTATAGGCAGCAGAGGGCCTTTGACGGATGAGAAAGGGCGCGTAATAAAACACACATCAAAAACAAAACAGACAAATAGACATCTAAAAACTGCGACAGTATAGTCTTAAATTTGTTTTTATGTGGGAAATTAGATGAGAGACTCAGAATGAAGTCATTATTTTGACCTCATGTTGATGAAAATATCATCATAGATGATCAGGGTGAAGGTATCACACTACTTTTGTTCTGTCATGTTTTGCATCATCCTGCGTTGCTTTACTTGGTTCCTTGGTCAATCCCCCCAAAAAACCTTTCCGAAATGCATCCGCCTAATAGTTTCCATGTATCTTACCTCCCATTATCGAGCTGAGCTTTTTCATAAAACAAACATGATTGTTCACATGAGGCTTGTTATTTTGTGAAAACTTTTTTAAGCATTTCAAAACACCAGTGGTAGGTTTTTAATGTGTGAAAGAACCTTTTCTCTCTTACTGTTATTGGAACCCCAGGTGGGAGGACATAACAGCATTGAGTCTCTGGAGGTAGAGCTGACACCCTGCTGGGAATCACGACAGCCCAGTACCTGTCTGCATGACCTAGACATTCAGCTCATTATGAGATTCAGCCTATAATGAGAGCTGGAATTCTGAAGACACCATTCAAAGCTTTGTGTACACACACACACACACACCAAGTGTCTTGGACAAACGCACTTCACACTTACAACTCAGCCTGTGCAAACTTCAAACTAACGAATTTTCAACAGAGACTGAAGTCACACATTCACAAGTTGTTTAAAAGACTTTTTTTTTTTCTCTGAATGTCTTAGGACAGGCAGGGGTTTTAATACAGGGCTCTGGGGACCTCAAGGAGGCCGGCATGGGGTGTTAGGGAGGTAATACATTAAGTTTTTGTTTTACACCAAAATTGACATTATATCATGAGATTAATAATGGATATGTCATTGATGATTTCATAGACAATTACAGAAACAGATATTTTTGTTTTCTTTACAAAAGGGGATCATCATATTTGGATGTCCTTGGCATCAAAAGTTTGACTTTAGAGCCAGTAAATGTAGCGAAAGTTTTTAAGAGGACGAATACACCAAAAACACATGTTGTTATTGCATATGAGAGAGAGAGAGAGAGAGAGAGAGAGAGAGAGAGAGAGAGAGAGAGAGAGAGAGAGAGAGAGAGAGAGAGAGAGAGAGAGAGAGGGTGGTGCCGCAGAACTGCGTAGGTTAAACCAAACTTTTGTTTAGAGTCCGTGAGCAGGATCAACCAAACTTGATAAGTGGCTTCAGCCTTCAGTGCTAAAAAAAATCACTCCATTCCAACAAACATCCCCAAAAACATAACGTTACCTCGCATCAGTTAAAACCATATAATATGTTCCACCATATAACACATGCTATCCTGTAGCACCCTACACAGTAAACTGAAATGTGTGCGACTGCATCAAAATTATGTTGACATTTCAGACAGCGACTAAATCTGACAGCTTGTCAGAAGCACCACAACAACGATCACCGTTCATATTGGCCCTGTAAGTCACAGTTTCTAATAATCCACGAGCACTTAGGTAGATGTATGTGATATTTATTGTAATTGTGATGGATTATATATTATTCCCTTGTCACCAGTTGGTTTTTAAACGCCTAACGTTAGTCTGAACCTCCATATCTCACTGGCTTCGATTTCAGACGCGACTTTGATGCCATAAAGAGAACCATACAAAAAACAACCAGTGCATGTTTGCGCACGAACGCGAATGAGCCTGAATTTTGGTATTTAAAGTAATAATAATACAAATAATTCAGAGAGGTTACGGCAATAATTCAACACTGTAAGAGCTTCAGCTAGACTTGACGAACGACTTACCCGGAGCAGCTACAAGATCCACATCTGTGCGATAAACACCAGGTTTCTTACGGCCCGATAGGTAAAGAAGAGTAATATATATCAAACCAGGCAAGAATATAAAAAAACAGCGAGCAGATGTCAATAATAATATGTGAACTCCTTAACTCCTGTTCAGGGTTATCATTTAGCCCGTACAGTCAAAAACCTCCATGTACAAAGTGTCCTATCCACCATGACTGGTAATGCATTATGATGGACAGATAATGTGACCAATCAGACATGAGCTTTGCGTTTTTCGTCCAATCAGGTTAAAGTACGGGCACTGCTGTGTGGAAGAAGAATTGTGGGCGGGGCTAATGTGCAATAGGAAGAGATCATGCTGACGCGCTTTATGTATTCATCCGCTTCCCCATCTTAAGGAAACGATCCTGTAAAAAAAAATTCCTCTCTGTGTTTACATTTGAGAACTGGAATGTAATTATTACTTTTATATGTTACCGTATTTTAAATTTGAAATATTTTATAAAATATATACTGAAAATATACATGTAATCATGATATGGCTTGTGCGCTATATTAAACACGTTTTATTATTTATAATCTAAGATGTACACGGTTCAGTAGGTTACGTCAGCAGGAAGGCTAAATTCTGTTTTCTTTAACGCACATAATAAGTGCATCATTCATACGTAGAACTGCATTCGTGCATTTTATTTTTAAAACTCGCTTAAACACAATGAAGCATTAAGTGTGTTAAGAATGGTCTATTATTAGACAAAATATTAAATACAGTTTTTGACCAGGCTGATTTAGTGGCTCCATGTATTATACATCAGGCAAATCCAATAAAAGCATTTCAAGTACTATTTTTCGTGGATGGATATAGTGTTTACAGAGGGAATGGTGGTGATGTATGCAGAAAAATGAAAATGTCAGAGTGCGGTAAGTTTGAAGGCAGTTGAAACGGATAAAATCTTACTGGTCCACCTGGAAATCAACTGCACGGGGTTTGAAATATCAAGAGAACAAAAAACAAACCCGAAATCTTATTTAAAGGATTAAAAGTGGATGAGAATCCACTTGCGACATATACTCGGATCAGAGCTGCGTGCGTCACTGGCATGGAGGAACACTTAAAGTCACAGGAGTCGAAAACAAAACTCTTTCAGTCTGCGAGTGCGATATATGAATGAAATGCGATATAGGCAACCAGGATACTTTTGAGGAGATTATCACATAAATCAGCGAGCAATAATAATTGTCTTTATAAAGTGTATTTTATTTCATTTTCTTTAATTATTTTTTAGTTCGTTCAGTTTTTGAGGCCCTGACTCCTTGTTGAGGAATGTTTAGTCAAAAGCAGAATTTACACACACACACACACACACATATATCTATATATATATATATATATATATATATATATATACAGGCAATAAACATTTTATATATATATATATATATATATATATAGCCTATATAAATATATATAAACAAAAACTTTTATCGATTAATCGATTTGACAGCATTAATTTATATGTAGGCCTATATAAACATCAATTTACTTAAAAAATAAATAAAAGAAGCAACATGATTGTAGCCCATTGCATATAGGCCTATACCTGTGGAGGAGAGAGATTACTCTGTTTTATTCCTTATGTAAGGAGCTTATGCACTGGGGTTTTGTGGAAGAGCATTTACACAAACAGATGGACACCCTGTTGCCCTCTCTCAGATCACTTGCTTCCTACACTCAGCCTGCGCACTGAACAGAATGCCATTCAGCCACGAAACCTTCACTGCAGGCAAAAACAATCATGAAAGTGGGGGTGACAAGGCCTCTGATCTGGGGTCAGTTATTGACAGACCACAGTGGGCAGTTATGAACAAGTAAAAAATGTCAGATTACATCTTATTCATCTTTGAATCTACTATGTGTACAGTAAAAAAGATCCATTTGCAGTGCATTGCAATTTTAAACCATATAAAACTGTTCAACTTTATTTTATTCACACGCAGGTGGTGTTTCAAAATTGAATGCCCGGCATGCTCAAACATACACTCACCTAAAGGATTATTAGGAACACCATACTAATACTGTGTTTGACCCCCTTTCGCCTTCAGAACTGCCTTAATTCTACGTGGCATTGATTCAACAAGGTGCTGAAAGCATTCTTTAGAAATGTTGGCCCATATTGAAAGGATAGCATCTTACAGTTGATGGAGATTTGTGGGATGCGCATCCAGGACATGAAGTTCCCATTCCACCACATCCCAAAGATGCTCTGTTGGGTTGAGATCTGGTGACTGTGGGGGCCATTTTAGTACAGTGAACTCATTGTCATGTTCAAGAAACCAATTTGAAATGATTCGAGCTTTGTGACATGGTGCATTATACTGCTGGAAATAGCCATCAGAGGATACATGGTGGCCATAAAGGGACATGGTCAGAAACAATGCGCAGGAAGAACATGGCATTTAAGCGATGCTCAATTGGCACTAAGGGGCCCAAAGTGTGCCAAGAAAAAATCCCCACACCATTACACCACCACCACCAGCCTGCACAGTGGTAACAAGGCATGATGGATCCATGTTTTGATTCTGTTTACGCCAAATTCTGACTCTACCATCTGAATATGTCAACAGAAATCAAGATAAGACCAGATGACATTTTTCCAGACTTCAACTGTCCAATTTTGGTGAGCTCTTGCAAATTGTATCCTCTTTTTCCTAATTGTAGTGGAGATGAGTGGTACCCGGTGGGGTCTTCTGCTGTTTTAGCCCTTCCGCCTCAAGGTTGTGCGTGTTGTGGGTTCACAAATGCTTTGCTGCATACCTCGGTTGTAACGAGTGGTTATTTCAGTCAAAGTTGCTCTACTATCAGCTTGAATTGTCGGCCCATTCTCCTCTGACCTCTAGCATCAACAAGGCATTTTTTGCCCACAGGACTGCCGCATACTGGATGTTTTTCCCTCTTCACACCATTCTTTGTAAACCCTAGAAAATCCCAGTAACTGAGCAGATTGTGAAATACTCAGACCGGCCCGTCTGGCACCAACAACCATGCCACCTTCAAATTTGCTTAAATCACCTTTCTTTCCCATTCTGACATTCAGTTTGGAGTTCAGGGGATTGTCTTGACCAGGACCACACCCCTAAATGCATTGAAGCAACGGCCATGTGATTGGTTGATTAGTTAATTGCATTAATAAGAAATTGAACAGGTGTTCCATAATCCTTTAGGTGAGTGTATGTTTCAAAACAGCTGCTTTCAGAGCTAAGAAGGGCTGAAAATGAAACTTTTACAGATGGATTATCTTTTTGCTTGCCTTCTCATTTCCTTCTCTTTTTTCACTCTCACTTTTTCTTGCAGATGCACACTTGTTTACGTTACTTTGTTCTCCATATGCCTGATTCTCTCTTTTTCTCTTTTCCTTTATTTCTGAATGTATTAATCCAGATGAAAGGTGTGTGGGTGAAAATTTTCCTCTCTGCAGTGACCCGCTGATCTGCTGCACTTGGCTTCCGTAGCATCCTGTCTGCTGCCTAGCAACTCTCTGTATCTATGGCAACAAAGCCAACAAACCCTACTGCCTCTCAAACGTACCCCCAATGAGCTGCAATAAGTGTGGCAATCAGGAACAGGCAAGAGTAAGTGAAAAAAGCTTAGCAACGGTACTCTATAATAATAATAATAAATCATTTTTAAGTGTCTAGTCTCATACTGCCAAATCGCCACTAGCAGCACGGCGTCATGTATGACAAGGCTGTTATGTAATCCAATGCAACAACACAATTTAAGTAAATATCACTATTTGCATTTATAGCAGCTATAGTTTTTACAACATATGACTGCTGCTTTAGGTAGCCTATGTACATATTTGAAAGTTTGATAGTGTGCTCATTCATGCATTGTATGAATATGACTATCAAGACATTGTGTTGCTCTCTTGACTTTACAGATGATTGTAAATATTGCCAACACTGAGTATTGTCTATAATATTTGTTTTATTTACAATGTAATATGTATTTGCTTTTATAATCACGGCATTATACATTGTGGGCAGGTGTGTACCGTATAGAAGTTTACTCTGCAAATTCGACTGGATCACGTCACGTGAGCGTGTGGTCAGTGGCTGGTGACGTTGCGCCCTCTAGAGGCCACACGGACAAAACCAGTGAAAGATCCTGGACTAGTTTTCCAAAAGCATCGTAAGCTTAAGGGTTAGTTCACCCAGGAAAAAAAAAATGTAATTTACTCACCCTCAAGTCGTTCCAAACCAGTAAGACTTTCGTTTATCTCCGGAACACAAATTAAGATATTTTTAATGAAATCTGAGAGATTTTCTGTCAACAAACCCCATTAATTATTGATTAATGTTTATGCTAATAAAAGCCTCAATTAAATCTGTTCATCATATAAAATTATTGAGTTTCTTCAGAAAGTTTGGATTAAACCTCTCAATTCATATGGATTAGTTTTACGATCTCTTTATTAACTTTTTGAAGCCTCAAAGTGATAGTTGTGTGGGAGGGACAGAAATCTCTGTTTTCATTAAAAAATATCTTAATTTGTGCTCCAAAGATGATGATAGTTTTCATTTTTGAGTGAACTAACTCTTAGGTTGTACTAACAGTCGAATCATCTTATGATATGTTTTCAAAAGGAGCTGTAAATTAATTAAAAACTTGAAAATTTTCGAAGATCTACAAGTCTTCTGGAATAATGTCAACGTAAATGCAGTCACATGCAAAGCAACCCCAACTCAAAAATTCAATAAAATGAATTCATACTGTAGTGACAAGTGTATGAATTAAATGCAGACAGAGTACAGATGTTATATATAAGAAGGGTGTGATATAATGGGCTTTGCAGGCAAATCACATCAACGTGAATGTATTAAATTGCATTGATAAAATGAACAACGCAAAGTTTCTTCCTCAATCTAAAAAAAAAGTTAAATCCTTGCAAAAGTAGCCATTTGGGACCTAGTTGGATGGATATGCAGTAAGCAATATATTGCATTTGCAAGTCAAGATTTAAATGGTTTGTTTCAAGTTCTGGACATTGTGAATATTTTTATTCAATAAACAAATACACCACTTTTTTGTAAGACTTCTGCTTTTAAAATAACAACAAAAATGCTTTAATATACAATGGTAATATGAAGAAAACAACAAACAAATACATTTTCAAATAAATAAATAGAAGTTCAAACTAACTATATCACTCTAAAAAATGCTGGGTTGTTTTAACCCAACTTTGGGTCAAATATGGACTAACCCAGCCGTTGGGTTAAATTTTTACATTACATTTTTAACCCAACATTTCGGGTTTGTCCATATTTGACCCAAAATTGGGTTAAAACAACCCAGCATTTTTTAGAGTGATGTATATATATATATATATATATATATATATATAATGACTGTGACAAAATTACAAATATTATTTGTAATTAATATTAGATTACAAATATAAGTACCAATAGCCTAGTAATAGCTTGAGTGATTGGTAGGCTTTAGTTAGTAGTAATAATAATTATGAGCCCCCTAAAATAAAACTGGACCCAAACTTCATCATAAACAATAAAATAACTTAAAGATAGTGGAAAAAAACAACACTATCTCACGACCAATTCGTACGAATTCGACGCATGATTAAAAAGTGGCTAATTTGTACTAATTCGTACGACCTCACTCGTACTAATTCGTACGATTTGTCTAAACCCACGTGATGGTTAAGTTTAGGGGCGGGGTAAGGGGTAGGTCATTCGTACGAATTCATACGAATTGGCCAATTCGTAAAATATGTACGATTTAGCAAAATCGTATTAATTCGTACGAGTGAGGTCGTATGAATTGTTACGAATTAGCCACTTTTTAATCATTCGTCGAATTCGTACGACTTGGTCGTGAGATCGGGTTGAAAAAAACGCCTTTGCATCCATTGAAAATATCTGTTTTTTAGACTTATGTGCACATGTGACGTGCACTAACCCTAAATGACCACCAGATAGCATTCAAGGCTTAATTATTATGCTTTGGAAAGAGCGTTACATATATTTCCATTATAGATTTAACTCTTGGGGAACCCATTTTAGTTCACTGAAATAATTAGTTTAATCGTCATTTCTTATTTTTATTATTTCTTCTTATTTATAAATAGCCATTGGTATAGAATCGTGATATTGATACATCAACCTATATATGTTATGTAGTGTTGGCTATATGACAGTGAAAGCTATGCAGATAAACACCATTGAGTTGGAAATCTCCCAATCTCTTTCTAAAAAATGATCAACCCCATGAGAAGTGCAAAACTGAACTTTGGTGAGGCTTGCCAGCTGACTTGGACCCAGAGCCTATAGAGGCCTAGACAGAGTAACTGTAACTGGTCTCATGCCAGTAGAAATAGCCTGGATGACACTCATAACATCCAGACACATGTTTTGGCTAGTGCATCATTCACACATTTTCTGTATTTTCCACTTTGATAGCCAAGCCAGTAGTAGGTTTTCTTTCATTCCATTAATTAAAGAATGTGATGTCACCGTAATGTGATCGTCACATGTCAGCCAAGTGAAAACTTTATATCAAGTCTATTAAGTCACGCAGATGGGGGTGGAGGACCGGGGAAGTAATCTGCTGGTCTCTGTGAATAAAAGAAGAAACATCTCAAAGCTGTTTGACTAATCTCTGCTTCTCTTGCTCGGTTATTGTGTGGGCCTTGGCCAGCAGAAGCATGGGAAGGCGGGTTTGTTGCCCCCTCCTACTGAAATTTAGCGTGTGAACAGTCAGCTTGTTCCTGGGCCAACAGAGTCCCTTCTTTCTTCTTTAAGAGGACCGCCTGCGCGCGGGATCTAGAACCCTCTATCGGTCTTAATATATGCGCATATTAATTATGCTGCATTGTAATTTCCACCGTGGGATAGAGCATGCAAATGAGCAGTTTATGTTTATGTAGGCTACAATCTCCCTCAGGAGGGTGAAATTTAAACCAGCACCCAGGCCTGTTCTCATGAAGCCTAACATCTCATTTGAAATTGACCAGGAGCTTCATTTTAGAAGTTTGGTTTGCAAACAGCGCACATGTTTCCTGTTGGCCCTTAGGTGTTTTTTTTTTTTAAATGAATGATTTCTTTGTGCCTTCCAGCTTTTTTGTAAATTCATCCAAAATTGTGAGACTTTCGATTTAATTTAAGTTACTTCATTTTATACCTGTCTCATAGAGTCAGAGGATTGGCTCTTTTATCATAGCAAGGAAATTGACTTGGCGAGCGCACGCGCGCACACACCCCTTTACTTCTGAATGGGGACAATCCTTAGAGTTGTAAATACAACACACACACACACACACACATATACATGTATATATATATATATATATATATATATATATATATATATATATATATATAGGCCTAATGTTTTTGAAAAACGCCACAGTATTTTTCATTTTAGAATTCATTACATTCATTATCCATCTTCTCAAAATTGTTATATTGACTGCTATTTACAAATAGAATTATTAAGAGATTATTCGTTAATATTTAAATAGAAAATCAAAGCACATATTTCCACAAAGCCTATTCATTTTTAATAGGCTATGTTACTAATGGAAGTTAAATTGTTACTTTGAGAACTAAATGCAGCGGGAGCTGTTGAAGCTACAAGTGCTGAATGAAGGCTAAACATTTCGTCAAAATCTCATGGATGTTTTTATCGCCAACATTCTGAAGTCATAAATATCTAATATTATTATTGAGTATTATCAAATAAATGATCATGGCATTAAGACAGCATTTGCCAAGAACAATGTCAGAGATTCATGCACTCACTAAAAATGCACACTGTGTAACAAAATGCAGCATATTTTTTTAAGTTAATTTTAGTTAAGTTATCCTGCTTAAACCTATTTTTGCTAGTCCGCAGACTGAAGGAGAGCATCAACCATAAACTATTGTACACTTAATTTCAGATTTCACATTTATTCGTAATAATAATTCGTAATCTGAGATAAAAACTGTGGCTAATTATTTCAGATGGTGGACCCTCAGGCCGCACAGATAAGAGCATCACGTGTTTCCGCTCACTGAACAAATGCAGAGTAACAAAAATCAATTCGAAAGTCCGTGACAAACTCAAATTTTGCGGTTTTCATCCAGAATCTCGAAGTTCAACGTGATATGAATATCTCCCAAAGGTCCTCTGCGCACTGTAAAATTGCGCAGCTGTTACATTAAGAAGCTTATTACCATAGTCATAAATTGTTTTTCATTATACCTCCAGTTAAATGAGTCACACTAAATCATATGTCTGACTAAAACCAGTTATTAGTATGTTTAAATGGTTGTTTGACAAAACATTTTACATTGCTGAATTTGATGAAATCGAACTTTCTTGTTAGGGCTGATTTCAGCACCATTTCACGGACAGCGCCTCATACGCAAAGCGCGAGCAAGGCTTATAGATTATTCCAATATAATACAATATAATGGAATAGATTAGGTTAATTGCATTTTATAAATAAGAAAATCACAGTAATGCATGATTCAGGACTTCCTTGTTTCAAGATCAATAAAACAATTCTGCATGATGATTTGCATAATGAAACTACACAGCAAACAAATAAGAAAAAATTATGAATAAGCGGGTGCACCTACATAGAGCCCTATACCCTATATAAAGAGAATTTAAATATGTAAATATTCTGATTCAATCTTACACTTATTTTACGCACAAGGGAACCATGCTGATATTTTAGATGCCTATGTAGTTCTACTCATTGAGAATGAGAATCACCCCTGTTGCCCCCTGCATCTAATGACATCTCTTTTTCCTCTTCCAGTCTTTCCCTTTATCCCATAAAAGAGAATTTCCCTTTCTCCTTTCTTTTTAAAGCCAGAAATTGTTAGGGTGGAAGTTTTCCATCGATGTCCAGCCATTCTGGGAAGAAGATTGCTCAAATTATTGTAAATAACTCAACACTAAAATTGAAAAAATTGACACTAAATTGAAGGGGCTGATAAGACCCTCAAATCTTACCAAGTATTTAGTGTTCATCCTGCTTTAAACCTGAAGGCATACAGGTGATTCATGTTACAATAATTATGACAATGTTTGATTTGTTCATAGTAGCCTACAACAAATAACCACTTCTGCAAAAAAAAAAAAAAAACAAACAAAGATTTGCTTGTAAAAAAAAATACTGAAAGAGAAAGCGACATTTAATCGCAAAGTCTTGTCTATCTTTATTTTCCTCTATAGCCTATTGCTTAGAAATAATAACCTCGGTAAAACAACAAAATACAAAAATACATAGGCTATAGCACAGGCCAACGAAGAGGCTTTAAAAGTTGGCACGGGTTCAGCGGCCAGATGATCCAATCTGAATTTAGGCTACTTTAATCATTTCGTTAAATGCAAAACATATTTCGTTAACTGGTAATCTAAATAAACGAAATTCTTAAAAGTAAGCTGCCGTTTTGAACATGACTGATTAATAACCTAATGGCAGAAGTCACACGTATAGACTGAAGGAATTTATCTCACCAGACACTCCTTACATTATAACACGAGAATAATTTCACGACATCAGGTTTGTGTATAGGTTTGATTGAAATAAATGCGGTGTTCATTTGTTCTTTTGACGAATTATTAGCCACTGCATCAAATCGAAATACGAGCTGTTCGGTATACAACACTGACTAATGTCTTGAGGCTTGGTAAAACAGCATATTAAACTGAAAAGTAATAGTTTAAAATAAATAAATTATAGAATATTTGTACAACTGTATTAACCAATGGCATATATCATTTGGATAAGTTTTTAAGGAAACCTGCCCCCCAAAAAGTTAACAATTTTGTGTCAATGTACACAAATCGTGGTCTATGTAATTGGAAAACTGTAAAACCTCCTCATAAACCCATTGGTTAAGCAATTTATTTAGCATTAGTCGACATCTGTCCAACGAATCGCTGCTGAGGCGCAAGATGCTCATTCATTGTTTCAAATAGCCTATGCGTGCTGAATAAAAGTCTCGCACTTTTAGAGTAGTATGCTACTGAAGAAGCCCATAACCTTCAACTACTGAAAATAGCTGATAAAGAGTTAACTATTACAGACAGAACACCTAAACTGTGGTTGTGAGGACAATAAAGCTGCAACCGGCGTCAAGAACAACGGCATTAATTAATGATACCGAAAAGGCTATATGGCCTAATCAGAGAAATCTCATGATGGACTCAGCCTTTCCGTTAATTACAGGCTTCAAATAAATATTCTCATTTGAACCCGATTACAGTATATGGCATAAAGTTGTGCATTTTATCTCCGAGTAGTCTGCTGCTTCACACAACCCCATTTTGTAGTCAAAACGAATTTCCAGGTCATTTGCATATGCAAATGAGGGTTAATTGCAAACCCTGTCAGGCGGTGCGTGGGAGATGTCAGAACGCCATTTTTGTTTTTCACTTAGACCAGGCTTAGGGATTTGTCTTTGAGAAAACAGCTCTTACGGTTTTCAGTAGGGAAAGGGTATCCTGGGGGTAAAACTTGTTCCGTGTTTAAGTAGGCTAACTACTTGGATTTAAAAAAAAAAAAAAAAAAAAAAAACAGGCAATGTCTATGCTTGAGACGCTCAGATCTTTACCTTAAAGAAACAATTGCGTATACATATTGATAATATGCCAGCGCGGGAACATTTTCACAATTTGCAATTATGATAAATGGACATTCAGACTATGCAAGATGTGTTCGGATTTAGGGGAACAAAAGATGACGTTTAAGTTGCCAATCACGTATCGGATTCTGAACCGTCCAGCGTCTAAAACCTTACAAGTAAAGCCCACAGCAGCTCACAGACAGGCTTTTGAATTTTCTACATTAGACTATATTCTCCCTCTTCCTCCTCACAAACACAATCATGTATTCACGTTTGTGAACTATATATAGCCTACTTCCACTCTATCCTGCAATAATGCATAAAATGTATATGTAATGTGTTTGCATTACCAACTTGAGTATTGTTAACAGAATCATAATGCTGAATTCACGTGACAAAAACTGGCACCTTAAGAATCAGCAGAACCAGTCAAAGTCTATTTCATACTATAAGAATATGATGCACTGATGGATGGTTAATATAATTTTGAAAAAAAGGACAGACCACCTGATGAAAATGTAATTATGATTTAGGTTTTAAATTTTACAGATGTACGATATAGGCTATTGCCTATTTATTTTGTTTTATCATTGTATTTATTATCCTCAAATTAAATAATTATATTCAAATATTATTATCTTCACTCTGCTAGCTTAATCAAACTTTTCAATTTGAAATCAATTTGAAATAAACACACCGGAGTTTCACAAACACCATTTGCGGATCTTTGTCGAGTGTATCGACACAATTTCAAGAGAAAACATCAGCTTTTTCAATAGAGTCATTCACAGGCATTATAGCGATGTAGACTAGCCTATACTGTGCGTCTCCCCTGATGTCCGAGCTCACGTTTTACTGTAGAGGCTAGATGTGAACAGACCAGAATAGATCAGCCCATGCATTTGCAATCCTAGTCATGAGTTTTACTGCACATAATCGCCTCAGCACACTTTCGTGGTCGAAAATCGGGTTCCTGAGTTGGTCAAACGCCTCATTGGAAACACGTGTTCTTAGGAATAAATCTCAACAGCCTGACTTCTGGAGCGCATGCACGCTGGCGGTTTATGAAAATCACACAAGTAATTTCGCCCTGGCCGCTTGTCAAGCGCACACGTGCACATATAGCCTACCGCCAATAGGCCTACTTCAAAACGTCATAACACTGTTTTATAAAGCAAAAATGGTTTCTGAACTGTTTACTGTTCTTTGGGAAACCCCAAATGATTGGCATCGCTGCAGGCAAACTCCCTCTTGGAGCCTTTATTTTTAAGACTGCATGAAATACACATTTACATTTAGGCTAGGCTATATGATGGGCGAACTATTAGTTATGCACTGGCAGGAGAAACAAAATCTAAGTTGGAGCTTCGGAACGTTCGGTCCTCGAATTTCAACACCAGTGCGTGGCGCATATCCGCAACTTTTGGAATGCCCGTCTAAAAATGGAACTGCATAAAATTCTAAATTACTTCTTTAAAAAAAAAAAAATATATATATATATATATATATATATATATATATATATATATTAAGAGATGCTCCAAATGATAAAACGTGTAATAAGTAATGACACTCATTACCTCCGGGAATGACTAGATGTGTTGAAGCAACGGACTGGTAGAAACATGCTGTTGGTCGATAATTGATAATGACCCTTGGACGTGCCATGCACGAGCAATGTCAGTCTGATTCTCTCAGCATCTCACGATGCCTTGGCGCATTACCTCGAACTCATTACTTCTCGACGGGTTCGAGGCCTGCATGCCCCCAACGCACTGGTAACAGCGGCTTTCGCGTGCTATCCAGATTTGGAGAAAAGGCAACAAGCGATGGAATTTGAGACAGAGAAATGGAATGCATTAATATTCTGAGCTTTTAGAAAAGGGAAGTCAGACGACTGATTGAAAACCAAGACATGCGGCCTCTGACAGAGTTGTCTATTTGGCAGTCGCGCCTCCTATTGAACCAGTAATTTATTCAAAGGAGATTTTTATCCCCAGCGATCTGATTCTTATGATAATCAACAGACTGAGACCCCTTTCTGTCCCCTTGTCTGGGGTCTACTCTCGGTCCTGACGGTTAAAGCTGATTTGCACGGTTTCACCCTGTCGATTCAGTGGTCACATTCCTAGACACTTACAGAGAAAAAGGCAAAAAACAAAGGGTTGCTGGGAGCGAGTCCACTTGATTTAAACTGTGGGTTACAGTTAAAGGAGTCTCGAAGTCAGTGTTCTTAGTTCCCCTATACAAAAGGTACACTCTAAAAAATGCTGGGTTGTTTTAACCCAACTTTGGGTCAAATATGGACTAACCCAGCCGTTGGGTTAAATTTTTACATTACATTTTTAACCCAACATTTCGGGTTTGTCCATATTTGACCCAACATTGGGTTAAAACGACCCAGCATTTTTTAGAGTGTACTTATTTCAATACTGCACCACAAAAATCAAGGCCTTCTTCAACCTCAGGTAAACATATTGCATAGACTACATTTAGCACAGCAAATATGTATTAAACATGAGTAAATAAAACCGAGCTATTGTATGTAATTATATTATAGCCTATATTAACTGTTTTTTTTTATTCAAGGACACGTTAAGGTCTATAGGAAGAACTTACTATTTTGTTAACAGAAAAAAACCCCCCGCAAATTATGCTTATTCGAACATTAAAGCAGTATTGCATTGCTAATTCAAGAGGGTGGGGACAAATTCTAACCGCAACGTGTCATAAGGGGAGGGCTTAAAATATGCTATATGTTTTTTGGCTTGCAGGTTGAGGCCCACAAGCGTTTAATAAGCGGGATGATAAGAGGGGGGACAACGAGCAGCTCATTCCACTCTCGGTAGGGGAGAAGAGGAGCATCTCAATGGGAAATATTGGTGAAAAGACTGCGTGCAGCCCGATACGGACACGCTGAATGGATGGGGCCACTGCAACGTCACGCGGAGCCGCAGCCATGAAGCGGAGGACCGAAGCGCTAGACAACATTCTGGAGCGCACGCAGCTCGCACGCGCACATATAGGCTATCATTGCTATCCATCCTGAAGACCATCGATGCTCGTGGATAAGAGTGAGTATACGCTAATATTTACGTTTGCATTGTAGACTGCATTCATAAAACGGCAAGAATTCTGTAATCGTGTTTTAAAGGTGAAGCGAGAATTGCCAGGAATAAGCCCCAGAACAGGTTGCGGTGTAGCGGTCCTAGGGTTTGGCGCGCGAGACACGCTGCTGTTGATCAGAGGCGCGTGCATCCTCTTTGAACGCTATTAACGTGAAATAGTCAGTTGTAGCTTATCATATCGATAGTCATCGCATTTTTCATTAAAGAAGCCATAGTTGGTTTAAATGTAAGACATTTTAAATAATAGGCTACGGATTCTTTCATAAGACTCAACTCATAAGCAAGCCTGTATATGGAGCCCCAAATTCTCTAATTTGTAAATTATTGACAAGTCAATATTTTGATAGGGCTTTATTTGTTTTGCCAATTTACCAATCTGTAAATGATAGCGTGAAAGTTATTTTAAATGAGAATTTAGAGTTAGCTACAGTGTTCTATGTCTGAATTAAAAGCTTTCAATGGGGATATTTATCAATTTTCGTGGTTTATTATTTTGGTGTTTTTACTGAATCTTCTTTTATCTTTAAGCCACAAAACGAGAATAACAGAAATATTTCTGGGTCATTCAAACCACATGATGGAAAGAGCATTTATTTAAAGAACAAGTATCAATAGAAAATTTTCTAAATAATTGTTTTTAAAAGCTGAATAAGAATGATTGTAATTTGTTTGGTGTTTATGAGATGAGGCCTGTGCGCATGACGTGTTTAATCCTGATGGCCAGTGTTCAGATTAATCACAAGGCCAATATCTACTCTCCACGTGCCTCTTTCATGCGCGTTTTATTCATACCCATGAACACAGATTATCATTTATTAAAAATTCGAATTTTAAAGGTTTATAAAATAGTATACATAATTGAGACATAGCCTATGTAGGTATGGTATGTAGGCTACATGCCCCCACCCCACAACATTACTAATTAAATATTATTTAATCAAATTGTGACAACTGACCGAAAGATGACCAAGGTCTCTCATGATTGAATTGAAACCTTGGATTGTGCGACCGTTGTGTGACAAATCTCATCGTTTCTCTTGCGATTATAGCATGTTCATTAATGCAGTAAGATGGCAGGAGTCTGTGGAGGACATTATGAATTATGTGATGGTCTTCTTTAAAAGTTATTGTTGGGTTTTAGCCTATCTGGGTCGTTTAAAAATCACAATCGCGGACGTTAAGGTGTGGTCTACCTCACATATGTTACTCGACTAGGCTAGCTATACATTACACCAAACATTCTATACACAGCAAGAAAGTCATGCTCACATCCTGCAGCACTCACTATTTATAAAGCCAGGGGGGGAAATCCGACTTAAGTTTTCTCACGATGTTCTCTTTGCTTCTTCCACCCCCCATAGGACGTCAATTGAGATTTTGCACAAGGGATACACAGGTAGCTACAATATATATATTTTTTAAAAAATCTAATTTTAATAGTCCTATTTTTACTATTGTATGGGCTACACACACATATGGCTACACAAACACACAGACACACAATCAGTTTTTTCATTAATTTAGGCTAGTGTGTGAGAGAGCATTATATTGCGATTGCCAAAACATGTTTAATTTTAGCAACAGAATATTTCGATTTTTTTTTATCTCATACTTTTAGTGCGTCATCGATATGAATAGGTGAAAAATAAATCCATGGAAATGACAACGACCAGTTTACTTGACAAGACGCTTATCATTTCATATAATCTAATGTAATTTGCCCAATAAATGTAAGACATGACAAGAATATTTAGTGTAACGTGCAAACATTATAATTGAGAAGTTTCGTCAAAAAACACTTGGTAGCCTACCTACAATGTAGCCTATAGGACTAGCATTTTCCACAGCACGAATAACCCATGTTTCCGTTTAAATTCGTATTTAATGACTTATAATTGACATACATATGGTTTTAAGTAAATGGTAGCATAATCTGCCTAATAAAAAATGATTGCATTCACCATGTTGCATTTGCACGACTTTCACACAAGGACAATCCTCACAATAAACTGAAATAAAACATATATAAAGACGCAAATGGACACATGTAACAAGCACGCAATTTCGGTAAATATGATAAAAAATATGATGTCCCCCCTCTGCAGTTGTTTACATTATAATTACTCTCGTTATCAACAATTTAATACAAGATAATATTGGGAACCATACATTAACGAAAAAATTTGGGAATAGGAAAAGGAATTATGAACCTACAATTATGTATATTTTATAGGCCTAATAATATTTGTAATTATGCATATATTTTAGATCAGTTTGATTCGAATGATTAATATAAAACAGAGCACAAAAGAGGTAATTTTTATAGCCTATAATCACTTCACCAGGTCACACAAATGCTGCTAATCTTGACTGTATCTCTGCGGTGTTATAGGTTAGATTTTAATAGACCTATCACTTTATTAAGCTAGTTACTACTCTGTCCAGTATAGTTCATCATTATATGTTTTAGTTAATTATTGCCACCAAATGATATTTTCTCAGCACAAGAAACAAGACAACCTGAGACTTGGCGAAATGGGATGTAAATACAAGCATTGTGATGATCTCAACACCACTATAACATTAACAATAAAAAACAAAAACAATAATAATAATAACAACAAATATTATTATTGTTGTCTTTAATTACTGGGATGCTGGTGGATAATCGATTATTATTAGCCTTTATTATTATTATTATTATTATTATATTGAAAGCATTTATTTTCCTTCGGCTCAGAACATGCATGTGTCTGTCTATTTGTGTGTGCCAACTGTTCATTTACAGGGAAGCTTCTAGACTAGAATTTTAATTTATAGTCAAACGGCTTGTTGGCTGAGGACATTTTGTCCTGTTAACAATGTGCTGGTGCTGTTAGTAAAATAATTAGATGATGAGCTGTGTGTAGAGTAAATAAAAGTGTTTGAACTTGCCCCTGTGTCGCCATTTTCACTAGGCTTGAAAGGCTGTAATAAGTAATGACACTCTCTCTCTCTGCTCTTTGATTGCAACACCTCTGAGAGTGTATGGGGAGGGGCTCCTCTCACACAAAGGCTTTTAATTGGACCAGCTCCTCTTTTATTTGCATAAAATCAGATTGACTGAGAGTACTGAGAAAGAGAGAGAGAGAGAGGCTGAGAGAGAAAGACCTCATGATTTTGCCACTTAGCACTGAAAGACAGGTTTTTGAAACACAAACAACAGCAACTTGAGGGTAAATTTGCGGAAAACTAAAACAACCAGTGTTACTATTCTTTTTACTTTTTTTCTCTGTCTGCACAGTCAGGGTCTTTTTTCCCATTTAAAAAGAATTCCCAGCCTTTGCGGGATGCGTTTGAAGCCATCTATCACCCAGGGAGAATGATTAGCCTGCAATGTAGGACAGAGAAAACAAGCAATGAATGAACCCCTTGCATTTCTAAAAACAAGTTCAAACTGGTTCAGCAGACTGGTGAAATCATAGCTAAGTTTATTCTGGCAGGTTTTTAACCAGTCAAATTTAAAAGGAGATGCCTGACAAATAACTATAGTTCTAAAAGCAACAAGTCATCCAATAGCACAGTCATGATCATTAACGAATGACTTGCGTTAAACACATCGGGTTTAATTAAAGCTAGCGCTTAACTAAATACAGTTGACTTCAATCACGTCCTAATTAGAAAGTTAATAAAAGATCTTCTCTTTTCAGGTCCCAGTTCAACCCCAGCTGGTTTTTTCATATGGTGGAAGAGGACGGGTGGCCGGAGGGGTTGGCTGTTATCTTTGGTTATCTAGCTGTATGAGTGTTATTCATTCTTCATAAAGCTAGATAACCGAAAGTAACAAGAATCCCATTACACACCTGAAAGGCATCACCCCACCATGAGATCTGTACTCTGTCCCTCTCCTCTTTTCCTTCCAATGTCTCCCCCTCTCTCCTACTCAATCTCTGCATCTTATTGCAAGAGCAAGCCACAAAATGGCCTCCATCACTGCTGATAGAAAAGGTAAGCAGCATTTTTTGTTAGTTATTTTTTGTTAAAAAAAACCAAGCAGTGATTGTACCCTATTCTCATATTAAGTCACATTACCCTTCTAATAATGGATGTAAATATAGTGTTTCCACTCTGGGATAGGGCTAATACAATTGTAAAAAGCTATCAATTGTTTTTAAGAAGCCTGTTATGGAGTTCATATTTGTCATACTTATTTGCATGAATAAATGCAAATGCATTTTTTATATAAAATGCATTACTCAAGGACTAGATCTAAATAGCATTACACAAATATATGGATATTCGATTCATAGCTACACAGAAAGGAGGGAAAAATTCAGAAGAACAGGAAAAGGACACATTCACACCAATAGGCGACAACTTGCATGAATGAATGTAATTCTGAATAAATACCAGCAGGATTCCAAGGATTAAATGTAGGGTTTTTTTTTTGTAGAATGATAATGTTAAACATGATGTTCACCAATATACAAAAACTATTTGTATAGATTGAACATGGTTTATGCGAATATGCGGAGCAGCATTATGTTGGTCAAACATGATCAGGTTTAATCTGTAAGCTGCTAGTCTAGAGCACAGAGCAGCAGGCCGAGGCTTAACACAAGGCCACATGATGATCACCCACGGGTGCCTGTACCAACAACCAGTCCGGTGCTTTCTGAAGTATTAGTCTGCAGCAAACGCACAAAGCTCATTCACTCGTTACCTTTGTTTAACAAGGTCGGTGAGTTGAGACCCCATTGTCTTTTTCAATACCGACCCGGACTCGCTCAATTCAACTCCTGCTTTTGAATAATTAACGGGCTAAAGCTTTCCCACGCAAATCTGGCTGCTATTCTAAGCTTTGGATGTATTCGGACCTTGAGCCAGCGCTGGAAACAAACGTTGATTGTCTGAACTTGAATTTTGTGCTGAGAAGTTCTTGATTGGATGTGACAGTATTATAAATGGGGCTGGGATAGAGCCAGCGCCGGCATGGACATTTTCTAAGTAGCAAAGCTTGTTGGGATGGTCCTGAATACAGGTCTGTGGGTTCAGCAGCTGAACTTTAACAGATTTTGTTGGCAAAACCCATTAGGAAGCCAATACCACAATTCCCCTTCATTAGGCTTGTGATCAATAGGTGGACATCAGCCACCAGATCATCGTACCTTTGGGTATGTTTTAGTAATTTAATTTCTCGTTTAGAATTAACAGATCACTGAGGCTTCAAAAGTCTGATTTAGAAATGCTATCTAGTAATAGGTACATTTTAGATGATGTAAACGACAGTGAATCTATCTGGTGAGGTGCTGTCATTCTGTCTGTGTTGTAGCCACAGACAGTGCTGCTGCATTGCAGGTGCAGGGATTAAACTGTTCATCTTTGAGAGCAAAAGACAACGAGTTCAAACGCACTGAGAACTGATAAGTGAGTAAGTGGTTATTATAGCATTGGGTAGATTGTGTCCTCCAATGACAAAATAATAATAATAATTATAATAATAATTCGTTACATTTATATAGCGCTTTTCTGGACACTCAAAGCGCTTCACATAGAAGGGGGGGATCTCCTCAACCACCACCAATGTGCAGCATCCACCTGGATGATGCGACGGCAGCCATAGTGCGCCAAAACGCTCACCACACACCAGCTTACTGGTGGAGAGGAGACAGTGATGAAGCCAATTGGTGTATATGGGGATGATTAGGAGGCCATGATGGACAGAGGCCACTGGGCAAATTTGGCCAGGATGCCGGGGTTACACCCCTGCTCTTACGAAAGACATCCTGGGATTTTTTATGACCACAGAGAGTCAGGACCTCGGTTTAACGTCTCATCCTAAGGACGGAACATGGTAGGAACATGGCAGAACAAGAACTGCATGGTTTGAAAAATATTTCAAACCATGCAGTTTCTACAGAGCAGTTTATTGAAACTACTGAAAAAAGCTGCGATTCGCATACGATTGTCACATTTCGCAATTCCACGAATTACACGAATGCATATGGCCAGAACTTTACGAAGCTCATACACTGTAAAATATATTGTTGGTTCAACTTAAAAAACCTGGTTGCCTTAATTTTTAAGTTCATTGAAATTAAAAAAAATAAATAAAAAATTGATAGTTGATACAATGGAGATTAGTTTAATCTTTAAAACTCAAAATAATGTTATCTGAATTAAGTAAGTTGATTTGATAAAAGAAAAAAAATGTAAATAATTTTAGAGTAAAAAATACAGTGAAGTTTCCCTGCAATAACATGTGACAAACTCTTAATTTGATTTGTCCTTAACAGTATTAACATCTTTATTGTCAAAAATACCTAAACAGCATTTCATATAGCGCACTTACCTATGCAGCAAATCTGATCAATCATTGTCTTGATTTGCATCACTCCATCCATCCGAAATGTCCATTTTACCTGTAAAGTAAACTATAAATGACGTACATTTACAAAATGTGCTTAAAAGTGGTACAAAAGAAAGATCTACAAGTACATCTTTTAGGTGCATGTTAATGATATTGATGTGATTCTTTGTGGCAACTTACTTAAATGTTTAGCATACCATGACTATTTAGCATAAAGGTAGAAGGTAGCATTTAGGTTGGATACGTCACGGCCTGTGAGGAATAAAGATTGGCAGTCTAATCAAACTGTCTGGAGAGAAGGGAACAGAGGAACAGGAAGGAAAAACACGAACGGCAGTTTTCTTGCACTTAGCATTTCGGACATCAAGTGTCAACTAGAAAAACAGGCATTGTGCCCTTATTATTACCACCCTCCTCCCCTCTCCCGCCAACTGTATGGTCAATAGAGCCAGGCCACTTGTCACAGAGACAATGGATTCCTTTACCAACCTTTTGACAGCGTCCCAGTCACATCAGCCAGGCCGCTTTTGGTGAGCGTCACTCTGATTCCTGCCCCCGGCAATGCTTCTCTTTCTTTGGACGGAACTCACCAACCGAGCCCCAAAATGGCTGCACTGTTGGAGAGGAAACTGAGGAATAGACACCGTTCTCTCTGACCCCCTCCCGCCACGACGTCGCCCCATAGAACTGTGAATTCCCTTTAGGCTGTTAGAGAAGTCAATGGGCCCACACACACAAAAGGGATTAAACACTCAGCAGTAACAGGTGTAGCCAAACGTTATCCTGACTACATGAAAGGCTGATTCATCACACATGCTGTATGGCGACAAGAAGACCACACTGTTCTCGTTTAGACATTTAAATGTAGGAATGAATGGGTAATTCCACAATGGGTTCGTGTTTAGACTGTCTGAAAATAGCTGAATGTGAACATGGCAATAATATTGAATGCTGCCATATGAATTATTGACTCTCATATTTTTCAGAAATGTTATTGGAGGAGCAGTTAAAGAAAACAAATATTTAGATGTTGTAAAATCATACATCTGCTTGATTGTCCAAGTTTAATGGGCCATTCTTTTAAAAGCTTGGCACAGCGAACTAGTACTCGCTCTGGTGAAATGACCCCCCCCCCCCCCCCACTGAAGCATCATTTGGATGGCTTTTCACATGTTGTCCACTCTCTGCCACATTGTCCTGTGCTCTCTTCAACACACCTACATGCCCACAGTCATATTGTTACCTCAGCTGTTAATGTCAGACGTCCGACAATGGTTCCTATTTGTAGTATTTGCATAAGGCACTTTTCCAGCAAGTGTTTGGAGTGGACTTGAAAGAGGGTCCAC
This sequence comes from Pimephales promelas, assembly GCF_988280905.1. Lineage (NCBI taxonomy): Eukaryota > Metazoa > Chordata > Actinopteri > Cypriniformes > Leuciscidae > Pimephales > Pimephales promelas. The sequence goes on from NC_142780.1 coordinate 23,159,086, forward strand.
TTTATCCAGCCACAGCTAAAAAAAAATGTCAAGTGCCAATTAGAGAAGGTTTGCTGCCTTTCAGCAGGACCCCACCCCTCCAATCCCACTCTTTTTTTACCCCTCAGCCAACTCTCTCACACTCCGGCCTGGTTAACGGCACCTGACAACAAAGACCACCCCTACCTCAGCTACCTCAGAGAAATGAAAGAAACTACCTAAGCAAAGACTAGCCTGCCATGCTGCAAAGTTTCCCAATGTGGGACCATCCATCAGATAATAAAGACTCCCTCAGATTCTGAGATTATCAGGGATTCATAGTCCATCCCTCTGCAGATCTGCCTCAAATATGAATCTGTCAGATAGGGCTTTATAGCTGGTACTTGTAATAGTAATCCTGGTACTTTTTGGTCAGTGGCTGGTAGTTTCGCCTTATCTGGCAGCCACTGTGGCAAGAGACTTGTAAGAATTCCTTTTTTCTTTCTGGTCACCTGACAAAATTACCAGCCACTGACCAAAAAGTACAAGCATATATATATATAATCCAAAATATGATATATAATAAAGAAACATTTAAATAAAATTGTATATAAATTATAAAAACATATAATCAAAATTAACCATAATTATTAAAATATATATAGGGGCACAATTATTCATATCAAATAATACAATAATATATATGTTATAGCCATTTTTAAATTGTATAAAATTCAATATAAAAATGTAAAACTTATATAAAATATTATATATTTTAAATATATAAAAAATAAAAATGGCTGGAAAAACTTTGTCTTTGTCTGACTGTAACATTCCCTGGTGCATATGACTTCCAATTCATTCTCCATTAAACTTCCAGAGCTCCTACAGCAGGTGGTCAACATGCACACTTATAGAGCAACTTTTACCGATTAATTTAGCACTACGACACGGATCAGTAGCTATAGATATTGTGAAGACTGCATTTTAGTACTCAAATAAGGTTTGTGTTTTTGTGCGCACACTAAATCACCACAAAGAAAGGGTGTGTTATAATCTTAAACGGCGATTTTTGTGCTCTCTGGGACACCCTTGTTCCTCCACACAGCGTTTAGTTCTGTTAGCCGCCTCCTGCCACCCAAAGGATTTATCTTAACTCTGTCTCTTTCATTCAATATCTCTGTGGAGATTTTTTCCCAGCCTTGATTCTCAGATGGTTGGGTCTGATTTGCATGCATTTGCATAATGAAAGTCATTTGCATGCTCAAGGCAGACTTTACCATGAGAACAGACATGAAAAGGTGTGCGTGTGTGTGCGCATGCCCGATCGTGCTTATGCCCTCACATGCTGATGCATTTATACCCTTCTTCCTTCATCTTTCCATTTTCATTCTCGTACAGACCAGCCATCCTTGATGCCAGGGAATGGAAAGAGTGAAGAAGGTCGGTTGTGTGGCTGTCGTCCTGATGGTGTTGCCGCTCCCCTCCCCTTCGCTTCTCGCTTGCCCCCTTCCTCCTGTCACAAGATGCAGTTTGCACAAAGCCACCATCTTAGAACATGCGGGCATTAAATGGAAGTGGAAAATAAGCAGGTATGACCCACCATCACTCTCCTGCGTCTCACGCCATCCTCTTTCTCTCCTCTTTCTATTTTACACACGCTGTCCCTCTCTCTCTCCCCCCCCCCTGCTCGAAGGCACTGTTCATTACAGCAGATGTGTTTGTTAATTGTGAATATCACACGTCCTGGTTGTGATAGGCGCTGAAGGGGGTGGGGAGATGTTTTGTAGTCGTTTGCATTAAATCATTCCTCGGCACAATGGCTGAAGCAGAGCTGCATCTGCGGGCATCAACGTTGAATAGATCGCCATCAGGGATTCTGCTGCCCCGTCGCCGTACCATGCCAGCCACGGAGATGGCGTGCTGCCATTATTGAGAAGAACAGCAAGCCTTCTCTCCAGCTTTCAGCCATAGTCCTCATGATATTAGCTTTCCCATGAGAGAGCTTGAGCTTGAATGAGAAAAATGGATCGCCGTTGTTAGTTTTACATAACTAGAAACCATCTTGGATTAATCAGCCTTTATTTAAAGACAAACTAATAGCAAAAACATGCTAAGAGAGAGCAAAGTCGGAGAAGTAGAAGGAGGGTGCGTGATGGAGAGGTCTCAATAATGACGGGCTCTCTTTTGTACATCTTGGTTTCTAAGAGTCGCGGGCCAGACAAGTCCAGTATTGTTCTCTGTGGCGAGCTTGCTGTGGACTCGTGGAGCATTGTTATTAAGGCCAGGAAGCTATAAGTTTAAAAACCGCTTAACCAAAACACCAATTAGAGCCGGCTGTGCCTGATTAAGTGAGGTAGCTAAGTAAACAATACAGTCCATTGTCCTTCATTCTCTTAGAGGGCCGCCTTTGTTCGGTCCCATCACTGAAAGTCCAGACAATAGCCAGAGTTAGGAGATACAGTGGAGGACTAGCGTGTTAATAGCGATGTTCAGAGCTCAGAGAAGGTGTATGCTAGCTGTGTACACTTGAAGAGTTCAGATGCAAAAGCCTCTAAATGCCATTTGAAATTTTCTTCTTTAATGATGATTTTTATCAAACTTGTATATTTAAGTTCAGTAATTTCACTTAAATAACATGTAATAGGTAATTATCATTGCCATTTAAGTGAAATTACTGAACTTAAATATACAAGTTTGATAAAAATCATCATTAAAAAGAAAATTTCAAATGGCATTTAGAGGCTTTTGCATCTGAACTCTTCACTTACAGAAAAGTACTGTGGTGCCATGTGATGGTGTTTCATGGCAATGCTTTGGTATTTACTTGGTACCTTCATGATATGACACCATGATAGTACCATGACATGTCCAAAAACAATTCTTTGCAGCATTGTATTCCAATGACTTTTTACAGTCCCTTTTTAGGTCTCCATCAGAAACTACTGTTCAAAAGTTTGGGGGCAGTAAGATTTTAAAATATTTTTTGAAATAAGTGTCTTATGCTCACCAAGGCTGAATTTATTTGATTAAAAATACAGTAAAAACTGTATTATTATGAAATATTATTACAATTTAAATTAACTATTTTTTTGCTATTTGAATATATATATAAAAAAATAATTTATTCCTGTGATGGCAAATATACTCCAGTCTTCAGAAATCCTTCTATTATGCTGATTTGCTGCTCAAGAAACATTTCTTATTATATCAATGTTTAAAACCGTTGTGCTGCAAAATATTTTTATGAAAACTGTGATACATTTTTTGGGGAATTCTTTTCTGAATGGAAAGTTCCAAAGAACAGAATATTTGAAATAGAAATCTTTTGTAACATTATAAATTTCTTTACTGTCACCTTTTTATTAATTCAAAACATTCTTATGGAATAAAAGTACCAATGTCTTTTTAAAGATCCAAACTTTTTAACGTTAGTGTATATATCTAGTGCAACCACAAGAAATAAATGTTAATGTGAGCATATCAAACTTGCAGAACAGCTACACAAAGACTTTTCCTACAACAAACTACAAATGTAACCGTCCAAAAACTACCATCTAGCAAAATGACAGGAGCAATGGAACAATAATATCCTCTTTTCGTTTTTATCACATTAAATATGTCATTCCAAAACAAAGATTTTATTGTTGACGAGTGACAAAACTCTTTATGCCGGTAGCAGAGAATTAAAGGATTGCAGTCACACTGGGTCTACAATCAAGTCATTGTTTTTAGTAATCTAAGTGCACCGTAGTAAACAGGTGGCAAACAGGGAGAAGAGCGGCTGAGAGGGACGGCACAGTAAATTATGCACAGTAAAAACAAAGCCAAAGCGCATCAGATAAAAAAAAAAGAAGCAAAGAATCTGCGGCAGCTTGCGTCTGGGAGCGTGCGAGGTGGCTGGGGTTTGGGCAAAGGGGCAGACACTCTACCGTCTGCACACACACATACACACAAGGCTCCCCTTTTCTGAGCAGCTGCTCTCGCCTCTTCACGCAGGCACCAGCCTTGGGAACCACCACGACGAGGCTCCCCCAAAAAATGGGCACCGGGCCCCCCAAAGTCTGAGTCTGTCTATCCCCCCCACCCCCTCCGTCTCTCCCTCCCCCTCCTGACGATGATGCTGGGTGCCTGGGAAGGACTCAGAGTTCATGGTCAGACTGCCTATTGAGCTGACAGGCTGACTGTTTGCTCAATTCACTCTTCTATTCAGTCGGGACAGGAGGAGGGAGACAGAGACACAGTAACACTCCAATGAGCATTCATTTAGGGAAGACAACCGGAGGGAGAGAGGGAAATAACGAAAGAAAGAATGAAAGCCAAGGCGCCATTTTTTTTTTTGCAAAACATTTGGCTTAAAGATACCAGCCTGACCATCATGCCAAAACTTCCACTCACACTTATCCAATTTTCCGACAGCCAAACAAAGATAGATTCATTGCCACCCCATAAATACAGGAAAAAAGCGGGTGTTTGATCAGCTCTTGCCTCCTTACATTGTTAATCACCTGCACACCTCGAGTTGCTTGTCTGAGCCGCGTGGAGTGACTAAACTCTGGAGTTCTCCAGGCTTAGGTTGTGTCACATGCCTCCTCTTTGCTCCTGTTCCACGTCGTACCAAGAGCAGAGGCACCGTCAACTTCGGCCTCAATCTCTTTAAACTGGCACTCGCTGAGTCACAGCTGACTGAGGAGTTTGTCTTCTGCTAATTTATTGATGAACTCTACAAAACAGAAAAAAACCCTCATTAAAATCCAATAATAGAACAACAAAAACAGTCCTAAAGAGATAAACCGACAATTTTCAGTAATCAAATGTATATTCTGATTTGAATTAAAATGGTTCAATCATCAAAAATATTATTTCACTAATTTCACGTTTCCTGTTTCTTTTGTGTCTTTTCAGGCTTTTGGAGTCAAGTCAAACAACGTGAAATCCATTAAAGGGAGGAACGTTCACACAGACGGCTGAAGGAGTGAAACGGGTTACTTTATTATGCACGTGCCCCAACATAAGATAACAGCACTTTATTTGTTCTATAATATGACTTCAAACTTTGCATTTGTGAAGCAGTTTTAGAGCCTTCAGTTCTAATGGCTATATGTTGCGAGCCAAGCATGTGTATGTGTGTGTTAAAAAATATGTGAGAAACTTATGTCTTTCTTTGTACGGGTCAGGGTCAAAGTACTTAAGCTAACGAATTGTGTATTTGTACAAATACGCTAGTTTGGATGGAATTCTCCAAGTCATTTTTTTTTTTATTTGGGTATTTCTAATTCAATGAGGTTTTGTAGAAAATGTCATTTTTAAATGCCAACCATTTTGGTACATTTTGATAAAAATAATCTTTAAGAGACAATATTGTGTGAATGATTAGGTTTAGCCTATAGATCATACAAATTTTTTACAGTTTAACAAGGCTGTCTTGGTACAATCTTTAGCATAATGCACTTTATAAAGCACAAAACGATTTATTTTAGTTCAATAGTTTTCAATATTAAAGGACAATGTAGTGGCCTGTGTATAATATGTATTTCTCCAACAACTGATTACTAACTGAAATTTAACATGAATTATTAGAAATAACGAGTGAGGCTCTGTAGATTCTGCATGTATGAGTGTGAGACCCACGGCAGCAGTGAACGATACTGCACTCTGATTGGACAGCTCAGTGTGTTGTACGTAACACACTTGTTGGACAGAGAGCTGTTGTCTTTAATTTCTATGCAATTGCGTTGGGCTTGCAATCACCAGGAAGAGAAGGCAGATCAGAGCAGCTATTTATGACTTACTGGTTAAGGTGAGGGGAATATTTAGCTGAATAAATATGAATATTTAACTCCACCGACTCCAACTGACTGTGAAGTCACTGACCACTAAAAGCATCTTCAACTAGCTTTTGTGTTTTTCATTTTTGTTTCTTTCAGCACTCAAAATAGAAACAATTTTAAGGGGTATTAAATGCTCTCTAAATGTCTCTCTGTATTTTGTGTTACAATCAATCATAGCTGAAGAGAAAATTCAGTATTGAATATGCAAATGTTTTAAGAATTATTTACAATTTGAAGAGACTTGTGCAATCTATTTTGTAATTTTTTTTTGACAAATCAAGTAATTGTGAAGACAATGGATCGATGAAATGAGGCCTTTTACTATGCAATTCTTTAACTTCTATACTTTCCTGTGATTATCTAGAGTTATGATTTTCAGCTAGAGTACTGTAATGATAATGATAACGATTAAAATAATATTTTGTAATGATTTAGTTTAATTCTTTCCCTTACTGTGAAATGCAAATGTGTAATATTTTTGTTCACCTTGAAATATTTTCTGTTTTGCCACACGTGCCTTTTAACAATGTCCTGTTATGGGTATTAATAAAAGTTTACTTTTAAAACAAATTTGTGCTGCTGTTGTCGTTAAGATTTTGGGACTGCAAAGTGAGAACAAATCTAAAATGTATCTGATTAAATTCTAGAATCCTGAAGGCACCATAAACCGATGGTGGAAGCAGGTATAAGTCTGGCTGAATTTTCTTTCAACGATTTTGGATTTGTTAAGGGGTTATTCAACCAGCAATAAACCAGATCCAGTCTTTCATCCAGTATTCAGCATTACAATCCAACAACATTTCTTGGCCGCTCAGAGCAGCTTACAATCTGTGTGGCTGTGTGCCAGGAGACAAGGTGCATTAGTGTACTATATGTCACAATGCTGCTGATTGGTGGAACACTGAGACTGTGCCTGAATTTTAACCAGTCAATTAAACAACCAAAAACTAAGATTATTAATTTTCTAGAGCTGTCAACACGTTTCTAGACTGATATATAACAGCACTGGCCTCATGCCAATACTTTTTGGACTTTTAGAAAAGGATTTTTGTTATGAAGAGTACAAAATATTACAAAATTTCAGTAAAAGGAACACATTCAATAGCATAACTTGCAGAAGTGAAAGAGACAGTGCGCAGCAAATGGTGGTCGCTGTGCCCTCTGGGCTGCAAAGAGAACAAAGCAGAACAGAACAGGACAGAGAGTGCGATACACCCACTTACCAAAGCATCTTCTTACAAAACACTGCTGTCATTTCAATGTAAACCAGGGAAGTAACTGAAAGACAGAAACAAATATTCCTCCATGGATTACTTAACCTCCTCAGTCATTCCATGACTAAACTGTCAGCAGTTTGTTAATTAACTGGCTTCAGACAGGCTTAAAAGTGACCATAACTTCAAACATTTTATTTTTGCATTTTTAATAGGTAGCCTACACATTATTTAAATTAACAACAACATCAATTAATTAAATTAAAAACATCATCAGTCCTTCTTCTAAAACGTGTTTGTGTCTTACCCAGATTCACTATGGTAAGCCTGTTTGCATACACATGTCACTCACCTGTGCATGTCTCCTCATATCAGTACATACTAGTGAAAAGTTGCTTAAAGGACAACACATGTTTAGTTTGGGAGTGGCATAGTTTATTTGTTATGAGTGAGAGAGGTTTACATGAGGCACTCTAAATCTGTAACTTCTGGGGAATCACTAATTATACAAAAAACAGAAGAGCATCTGCTGGAAAAATAGAACATGACAGAGCTTGTAATAACACAAGAATAAACATTGGCTTGGTTTTTTGGAGATAACTGAGGGATTTAAAATGTTGTAAAAGCAACAGAGATAGCGTTTCTATTACTTAACAGGTGCGTGAGGTATAGACCATTTTGCTAGATGTAAACAACACTGGTCCAGAAACACTTCCTGTTTCAGTTTGTAACTTTTTTCTTTATTTCACATGTACAGAAAACATCTTAAAGATGTTGTTTAACTTTTTGATTCAGTTTTACATGTTCTGTTGGTTGTATTTTAATCCCAGCTTTTGTGTAGTGTTAAAAAACTGAAACAGGAAGTGCTTCTGGACCAGTGTTGTTTACATCTTGCAAAACGGTCTATACTAAACAAATAATTGCCATTTGTAGCTCTCTAACATCACTTTGTAGGCCAATCAGCAGTTGCTAGTTCCCATACAAAAACCCAGGATTTTCCCATAGGCTTTTGGATTAGCTAAAAACAAAGCTCTTATCTGTGATCAACAAAAGTTTATGATACCTGCACGTTTTTTTAAAGATAATTTTCACCGATGAATTTTGAAGCCTAATGCAGCCGACAGAGGTAAAATCTAGGCTAAAGGTAACTACACCACGGTTCTACAAATTCAATGTCACTATCACCGACAACAATTTCGTTTTTTTTTATTTTTATCTGAAAACATTTTCCCAGAACGTTTGAGTTAGAATAGTTTGTAAGAGCAAAATTACAACCATAACAATGTTGTAAAAGCGGTTTACCTTTTTGGCGTGATGACGTTTTAATTCCCCAACGGCCTCTCTGTAGTCCCATTTAGCCACTTGTTAGCAAATGCCTGCTTAAAAAAAACACGAGTGGGAAAATATTGATGTATTTTATGTCGGAGAATAAAACGTGAAAGTGTCTTGAGCTTGTGTTCATCACAGACCACATTTCAGCCATTTAACCAAAGCCTCGTTGACTGGGGACGATGGAACCGGAAGTGCAAAACTGCTAACAGGCATACAAAGTGATGTCATATCTGCACCACTGCACAGTCACGCAGAGCCGAAGCGCAACCAAAACAATGTTTTTCAAAAAATGGACAGTTTTGTTTTTTAACTGCTAGAGGGCCAAAAGTTACTTAAAGTGTAAATTCACTTAAAGAATAGTATTATATTTTATTAGCCTAATATTTAATTTAAATATCTAATATTTACTAATTAGGTCTATAATTTTTACAATAGGCCTATCACTTTTGTTTATAATAATTCTGTAGTTCTACATGTGCCTTATTTTTACAGTGCCATGCCATGTTAGGGATATTAATAAAATTGAAAACAAACATGCTATTGGTGGCTAAACCTGGGACTGCACACATCTGATATTAATCTGACCACATTAGATTGGCTTGTTGTATTCCTCCATAATGCTCTATGTGTGAAGACAGCATTTCTAGCTTTAGGACACAGATTCCCAGCTCACGCTGATGACAGTCTTTAAATCCCCATCTTAATCAAATGTTGAACAATTCCTGTCATCACTGTGAGTAAATCAAAACTGAAGTTACTTCAGAAAAAAAAACTGAAGTTACGTCAAGAAAAAATATTGCTCTTTGATTTGCTGGGGTTAATGACACAGGGCCCAAACAAAAAGATAGCATTATCATTAAATCTGGTTTAGATTTAAATATAAATTTTGAGTAAAATAATTTATAAAATATATGAAGAGTTCAGATGCAAAAGCCTCTAAATGCCATTTGAAATTTTCTTCTTTAATAATGATTTTTATCAAACTTGTATATTTAAGTTCAGTAATTTCACTTAAATAACAATTAATAGGTAATTATCATTGCCATTTAAGTGAAATCACTGAACTTAAATTTACATGTTTTATAAACATCATCATTAAAGAAGAAAATTTCAAATGGCATTTAGAGGCTTTTGCATCTGAACTCTTCATATGTATAGCTTTTAATATAAACTGCATAACTGTGAGAATAGAACCAAAGAATTATCACGACAGAAAGAAAATATTACGTGAAATTATAAAGGGAATGTCTAAAGATTTCAAATACTGATACATAGATGATAAATCCTGAAAGAAAGAAATAGGAGACTGCATTAATTATATATTATCTACAATCTAACATAAAAGTACCTGTTCAAATTATTATAATTAAGTTTTTAATAAAACTGTTATGTTGTCATGTAATGCATTGAGATTAAACCCAATATCAGATGTAGTGGTTACTAAACAGTAAGGTCATTGTGATGAAATCTGGGAAAGCAGAGTTCATGATCACCATGATATGATTTATCAAACAGCACTTATATCCTCATAAATCACCATTTCATTGTGTCTTCGACAGCTCCACTCCAGTCCTGAGCTGTCTGACTCGCTGTCTGCCTGGTTTGCAAATCCTGTTCAAACTGCTGAAGTCACTCGGCTAAAAAAAAAACAGAAAAAAAAACAAGTAAATACAAGATGGAGGATGTGGGAAAGGAATTCGAACCCTGGATTTGCCTCATGGGAAAGCGAACAGCCCCAATGGGCGTGTGCGGCAGGGAAGAGGTCACCCCCGCCCGCCGTGATGGTGTGAATGACGAGGGACTGGAGAGAGGAGTCAATGCAGACAACGCGACAATGAGAGTTTAAGGGTGAGAAGGAGGAGAGGAACAAGAGAACAGACCTGAGGTCAAGTTCAAGGCCATTCTCATTGTCTGGCCATGTAAATGAGGTTGAATGCACACACACACACACACACACACACAAACAAACATATTCACATAACCAAATTCACACATTTCCCAGCCCACACAGCATTCCCTCAATACAGTCTCTGCAATGAGCTGATGTTTATGCAACTTATTTTGTTGACTTAATAGGTTGTTTACATGAGAGCCTAATTCTGCCTCACAGTAAAAATAAATACATGAATACAAACAAACATAAACTGTGACTTTATCTCCTAATTAAAACAATTATATCTCCCAATGTGCCTTTTTCACAATTATCTTTTTAATATTTCACTCTGAGATGGGAACAGAGTTTTATTAAGGGGGGTTTTATTATGGCTTTTATTATTTTCATGCCACATTTTTTACATTCTTGATCTCATATGTTGTTCAATAATGTCTGAAGATGAAATCTAGACTTTATCATCTAGAAATTTTGACCTAAACCCTTCACAAGACCTGATGTCAGTTTTTCTTCTTGTCTTTTGTAGCATAGGCCTATGTCTTTAAAATTATTTTGTCTACTTACATTTATATGCTTATTTGTGTTTGTAAATCAGCTAGTCATGATGTCAGAGGAACTGTGCTAATGGTGAATTAGTAAAAACACCTGTCACTTGCTGATAGACATATAGGATGCCTATTAATTTGTTGAAACAATAGAGCAACAAATTCGCTGATAAATATCAGGATTTGTTTACAGATATAACAGTGCATCTTGCAACAGATGAAGGATTGTAAAAATGAAATTTTTTTACCTACAGTATATGATTTGGTGTATTATTATGTGCTGATGGACAGGACCACACACACACACACACACACACACACTCGTACAGTCTCTCACCCACACCCAGAGAACGTGCCCAGCGTCCCAGTGCTGTTCCACAGCTGCTGCGAGTTGGCTTTGTGCCATGCTCCACCTCTCTCTCTCTCTCAGTCTCTCTCTCTCTCTCTCTCTCTCGGTCTTCTCTCACTAGCTTTCATGCTGCCTCCTGGTTGCCGTAGCAACTGATGGCACTGAGAGGAAAGAGGTCTGCAGCAGAGAACAACACTTGTGAGCACACACACACGCACAGAACACAAATATATGCCAACGCACAAACAAACAAACACACTTGTGCCATGCACCGCTCTCTCTCTCTCTCTCTCTCTCTCTCTCTCTCTCTCTCTCTCTCTCTCTCTGTCTCTCACTCACACACACCTACAACACCTCTTGAATACATTAATATGCTCACAAATGTGAATTGTGTACTGTGAAGTTCAATCTCTAACTGACTGATGCAATACTGTTACATGTGAAGGTCCATAATCTGTATATATGTTGATATATTGATGTTACATCTAAATCTGGACTAACAGTTACATTCAAACAATGAATCCAGATGTTAACATTTCATTCCACAAGCCCAATTAAAAGAGTGTTTCAGAAGCAGAACGCAGGTATGTCCCGGTACTGAGCTGATTGACAGGGGACTGAGGCGCTGTCGTTTTTGGATTCTTTCATAAGTATAGCATAATGAAAAAAATAATAATTTGTAACAGTGTCAATGTTATTTGTTCACTGACCTCCCACAATAGTTGAGGACTGGACAGCATCTATTGGGACCCTCACGGTCATTTCCTCAACACAACTCCCTACCTCTCTAGGAGAAGCAAATCCTTTAGGAATCTGAATTAAACTTAAATCTGCTGGTTAAACAGTGACTGATTAAACTCAACCAGGATTAATAAAACAGGGGAGGGGGGAATAATTTTTTTTTTTTAAGTTCAGCATAGCACTTCTAATACCAAACTAAAATGGTATTTAATTTCAGATGTTTGAGAAGGAATCAAAAATCATAATAGAAGATAATAGAATAAATCATGGTCTTAAGTTACACTTAAGATTTGCCAATAAACGCACATATTACAGTAAGTATTTAAAGGAATCGTTCACCCAAATATTCTCATCATGTTTGTACTGTATTATTTTGTTTTCTATACACCACAAGAGAAAATATTTTGAAGAATGTTGAAGACAGTTTTAGTTACCATTGACTTCCATTTTATAGACAAAATAAACCCACCACATATTTCTTCATATTTCATAGAAGAAAGTCACAGTTTTGGAAAGACATGTGGGTGAATAATTTATGACAGAATTGGTTAATTTTAAGGCGTCCTTATTACACTGTAATTATACATTTAAGTACTGAGAAATATTAAGTAGGGTTGGGATTAGGGTTTGTTGCATGTAATTATGCATAATTTATAGTTAGTAACTACATGTAACGTGCAGAAATTACACTGTAAAAAGTGTTACCCAGAATTTTTATTTTTGTGCGAACTATCCGTTGAAGACTATAAATGTAATGGGAAGCATCATTCAACATTTATGTTGTGATTTTTTTCAGAGGTTCCCACAAAATGCCATCCATTCATTAGCATGGAGTGACATGAGATTTGATGGGAAAGGTTTTCTCTGTGCCGGGATGCTGTAGACACAGGATAGCCACCGTGGTCACTTGAAGAAGTCTCAGAGTGCTCCTTAATGCTGTCTCTAATATATCACATATGGTCTCTGGATTAAGCGGAAGACAGACAGGAACACACATAAAACGGAGGGCCAGAACACTGGCTGCACTCCACAATGACACTTTTAGGGGGCTGGAACCCTTAATTAAAGCACAGACGTGAAAAGGGGCCGCAGACAGAGAGCAGAGTAGAAGAAAAGCAAATGAGATGGAGTCCTCCAGACTGTCTGGGAAAGAGTGTGGGAGCGTGTTGCCCCTTGTGCATGTGTGCACGTGTTTATGGAGTGTGTGTGTGTGGGGTGGGGTGGGGTGTGTCGGTCGGGGGTTGACTTATTTCATATCAAATTGTGTGATGAGCAGACAAACACTTTACTTGAAACTCAACTTACTCATATCCAATTTAGTTCCGATATTTCAGACAAACCTGTCACCATGAGGATGTAGCAGGGCACCGTGCAGAAACACCAGTTTTCTGTCTGAGAAGCATAAAGAGAAGGGGTGAAAGGTCAAACAAGCACACTAAGATGGGTGGCTTTCTCATGCTAATTTCCATACCCATGCACCCCCATCTCTGTCTGATGCAGAGTTTTGGGGCTCCCTGATGGCACTGGGTAACATCCTCCATGAGCATCCTGGGAAGTGGGTGGTGACTGACGGTATGTGTCAAGGATGGATAAAAAGTGAAATATCGCTTAGCCTTCTGGAGAGAGTAATGATGGCAGGCCGAGACTTTACAGACTATGTGAAAAGAGGGACGTCTAGACACGAATGAAAGATTTTTGAGGCCATTTTCAATGAGACCGGATTGTTTCTTTCAAACAAGTCATGCTATCGAATCACATTAAGGCTGTAAACTCCTGCATATAGATTTCAGATTTTTTCCATGTACATTAGGTTAAAGTAACGTCAGTATAAGAGAATGGAGAGAACTTTTTTGTACTGTCTGACCATTTGAGGGAAAAGATGGAAGGTTACTTTAGTCCATGCCATCTTTAAGCATCAAGATGCATCAAAAATTTCTCTCTAAAGAATTTAAACACACAATCAGCAAAAAGGGTAATGACAAAAATCTATTTCTAATGAAAGCACCTAATAGATAATAATGATGGTTTTTCCTGTCTGGAGTATATAATAATGGAAAATGCTTTTCGTAAAACATAAAAAAAGTGTTAACGCACACACACACACACACACACACACACACACACACACACATACAGACTTTTGGTTTTAGGGATTTGTGAAGACTTGTTAATAGACATAATGATTTTTATGCTGTACAAACATTACGTTCCGCTTAACCTAACCCTTACAGAAAAAATTCAGTGTGATCTAAACCTGACAAAACCTCCTTTTGGGGATGTTTACATTTAGAAATAAAGATATATATATATAAATGTGTGACCCTGGATCACAAAACCAGTCACAAGTCGCAAGGGTATATTTGTGGCAATAGCCACAATACATTGTATGGGTCAAAAATTACTGATTTTTCATTTAGCTATGACAAAAATCAGGATATTAAATAAAGATCATGTTCCAAGAAGATATTTTGCAAATTTCCTACCATAAATACATATAAAAAATATTTGTGTGAGTGAATGCAGCACATTGCAGCACAATTTTTTCAATGTTTCGAGTTTTTTGCAGCCTCAGAACCCAGACTCTCAAATAGTTATTGGCCAAATATTGTCCTATCCAAACCATATACATCAATTAAAAGCTTATTTATTCAGCTTTCAGATTTATAAATCTCAATATCTCAACAAAAAAAAAAAAAAATTTGACCCGTGTGACTGGTTTTGACTGGTGTGTGAAAATTTGATGATTTGGAGCCCACTTCTAGAAAAAAAAAAGAAATAAATCCATAGCCTAAACTTCCAGCCAATAAAAAGAACCCGTTTGGAAACTTAAACCTCACCCTTCCCCAATTCCCTCACATTTGTATTCCCACTTTGTCGTTTTCTAAAGTAGGCTAGACAGCTAAAACACACACAGACTATATAGCCTATCTAATTTTAATAACGAGCTTAATTACAGCTGTTAAACGTGTAGTTGGGATACATTCAAAGAAACAGTTCACATAACTTCACGATCAACGAAGGGTTCAGACGCTGTCATTGACGTGACAATCCGTGAAATTGTAATGAAGCGAATCCGCGCGCAGCCGCAGGGTGTGTCTGGGAAATCACAAAGCCTGACTGGTTTCTCTCTGTAGCAACCGTGATAGCAACGCGCGGAGACGAACGGGTTAATACCACCAACTTGGCGGCAATAACAGTGAGTGATCAGAACAGACACTGATCGGTTTGCCTCCATCACTGAATTGCGACCTCAAAACTCTTAAATTTTGACCACCACCTAACACAGATCATAAATATTCTACAAGCCAATTAGAATTATAAATAAACCAATAATTGCGTGAAAGCAACGCAAACACTTTATATACACTGTTTTTTATATACTGTTGCATCAGCCCATTCTCAGTGCATTTGTCTATTTCTAAGCTAGCCTACTTTGTAGGCCTGCTGTATATGCTGTAATAATAAATTGTGCTTTGTTGTGCATCGTTAAATGGGTGTGCATTTGTTTGATGTTAAAAATACAGAGCAAATAGGCCAACCATAGTATAATAATAATTAATAAATAATAAATAGGATAATAATAAGTAATAAGCACTCTTATTCAGGGAAGGATTAGAAGCAATATAGGCTATGTAGGCCTAATGCTAATAATTAAACTAAATAGCCTTAAATATAAATATAAAATAGATGGGCCTAGCCTATATAAAAACATGAATACATTATAAAACGTATTTTATGTAAATAGCTTATTTTTATATTAAATAGAAATAAAACACTGAGAAGCTCTTAAAATAGCCTACAGCGCAACCCAATCAACCCAATTAAACCACTTC
Organism: Pimephales promelas; assembly: GCF_988280905.1. Lineage (NCBI taxonomy): Eukaryota > Metazoa > Chordata > Actinopteri > Cypriniformes > Leuciscidae > Pimephales > Pimephales promelas. The sequence continues at coordinate 23,174,780 of NC_142780.1, forward strand.
CTTTTTTTTTTTTTTTTTTTTTTTTGTCAGAACTTTTTTTTTTCGTTCTTTTGATTTTATAAACAATTGCGAGGCCATACGGTTCCCGGTGTGGAACTTCATCATGCCTGTATTGGGAGAGAGGCGCCCTCATTAGTGCGCACGCATCTTAATTTTTATCCACCGAGGAATTATGTGACGTCAGCCTCAATTAACAACACACAGGGTCAACGGGATTAAAACACAGGCTACCAGTTCTCACAGTTTCCCTCGCATCAAAGTAAAGCGCCTTTTGTTTACTGCGCCTCTGCGCATTCTATACACGGCAGGACCCAATTAAAAACCGGAAAATAGTAAATGAAGGCAATGAGATCATTCACGGACCCGCTGATATTCGTTCCAGCCAATCAGAGTGAGGCAAATAAACCCAGTGATTTTCTAAACGCAAATAAGGTTTGTGATTGGGAGGGGAGATGCAGATTCATTTCCGAGTGACTGAAACGTAAAAATCAATTTAAAGGCATATTTTCGTTATAATATTCGTTGCAGTTGGATGGCCTTTGCAGGCTTACATGGCAGATAAATAATTATTTGTGAATGTGGTTCATTTAGGCCTTAACCGAGGAGCTGCAAATGTGCAAACGTGTTAAAAATAAAGGCTATGATCACACAGCAATAGTGTAGGCTATTTGATAATTTTCTTCAAATATTAAAATTAATTATTGATTGATTATTTTCGTTTGAATGCAAACTGTATTAACCAGTTGGCACCTATCAGTATCCTTTTAGGTTTCTAAAATGTCGTGAAATAGACCAAGTTGCTTAATTTTTAACGAGAAATCGAATTAGGATGAAGGCAAATATTGTTATAGCCAAGAAAATGCCACTAAAACAGAAAGTTTTTGTAGCCTACAATAATATTCTTTTGCATCAAAAGCTGAATAGGCTACATAAAAGGAAAATCTTACATGCAGTTATGATGCATGAAGGTCACTTAAATTCATACAGAAGTTTGTGCATTGATAATTTTATAAAAGAGACCCATTTATTCAGAACAAACATTAGATCGCTTTAATTTCATATTAGTTAATTTTACACGAATAGGAAAACATCTTAAAAGGCCTAAATTTAGGAAGACATACTGTAAAATGCAGGCAAATTGAGGATATTATAGGCTACTGTAGCCTAACTCTGACCTGAAAACTACATAGTCTAATCTACACATTCTTAAAAATTAACAGCACAAATAATTGTTCTTAATTACAGCTTGATGTCATAGGATACTTAGGCTAGCAGACAACCAGGTTTTTTAAATTGTCGCGCTAGTAGAAAACCACCTGTGGTCTATACTGTAGGATACGGATACTTTGTTAAAGAACCAATGAGCAGCTCTAAAGACCTTTAGACCTGCAACAGAACCTTTGAATGCCCAAAGATCCACATGTAGCAAAAAATCAATAGTGCTTCAATTTAAGAACCTAAATGTCTGTAGCGTTATATTGCGTCAAAGCCAGGCCTGGAGCAAGAGGAACATTTGCCAGAGAAGTGAAGATGGCTATGATACACAACACTTAAGCGTGGGCTCGCCAATACATTTTTTTTCCGGGGTTCGTGTCAACCGAAGGGTGGCTAATGAGAGACGACAAGCGACTGAAGAAGGGACGAGAGGTAATTGGCATGGAGTCGTGGGAAACCATAAACAAACAGCTGCCAATGGTATTTTGTTTTTCTCATCCCTTGTAGTGAAAAGAATCAGAAGCGGTGCTGCTCACTGGCAGCTGGGAGCGGAGAGCGCACGAGAGGCCCAAATAACAAGCTTAGCAATTAGATAGTGCCACTAGCATTACACACCACAGGATCATGAACACTCACGATTAAATATTCACTGTTTCCGACTGGTCACTCACAGAGAAAACTCGTCATAACTCCATCACAACCGCTGTTCGTGAAAAGTATAGCTACCTTAGCTGGCAGACACCATAATACAAAATAAATGTCGCCAATGAAAACGACGCTGTGAGAGAGATTTGTACGTTTGTAGGCTATAATATATTTCATTTTGTAGACTACTGTTCTTGGATTTCATTTTAGTGGCACTTTATTTTTGCAGCCACTTCAGAATTCATTCTTCTGTGAGAATTTATTTCGAAAATCTGGGAACTCATAAAATTAAGTAAATGAAGATGAAAACAAAGATGTGAGGCTAATTATGAAAACATTAATTATGACATAATCCTTTCAGGAAGAAAGGCTTCATAAACTAGAACTGTTCTGAAAAAAACGTAAAGATTTGGATTGTTTATTTTTAATTATATGGTAAACAGGGGATGCATTTTAATTAGAGAAAATAAAAACCTTAATCTGAATTGCTAGTCCATTAAAGCATTTATTTTCTCTAGGAAAAGCCTCGGAATCTTTTAATATTTTTTTTTAAATTTTTTCTGTAGCATATAGATTTATTGTGTGTGATCGTTATCAAATTATGGTAATGTTAGTTTCAGCAGGGAAGTTTATATAGCTGATTCACATGAATGGCTTTAGGGCAGCGGTGAATGAACTGATGAATGTTGGTTTAACCTCACAGTGGGATGGACATATCCTTAATAAGTCATAAGGTGGATGTTAAACATAAGGAGGTGTCCCTAGGGTGTTCCCTCGGGGCATATCCCTCCCTTAGCACGCCCCACCATCCTTGTGACCTGCTTGTCCTTGTCTAACAGGGTCAAGCCTCCAATTAGCCGGAGGTCAGAGGTCAGGGACCGGGTCCTCTCCTCTAACATATGGCTCTAAAAGCTGATGGCCTACTCTTCAACAACAGGTCAGTGTCAGCCGTGCAATGTTATGTGAGGAGCTCGTTTTAGCAATATTAAGTCGAAAACCCAAATCTGATGATGTTCAATTGATCCACTGACTGCACTTTTCAAGCTTAAGGAATGGATTTTTCTCTTTTATTTTCCTGGATTTATTAGCTTGTATGTTTGAATACATTTTTTATATATATATGATTATTGTTGATAAATCTTAAAAATATGATCCAGAGTTGCCATTATGCCAGTAACAAGCATAGCTCGTTAGATTAAAATAAAAGACCCAGCAGTATTTCCCACAATTATTGCCTCTTTGCTGAGCAAGCGAAAGTCAGGGAAAATCTTTGTGCACATGCCTTTCAGAGAGAGAGATAAACGGTGTAAATTTAATTCAATTTAATTACCAAATCTTTTTTCAACTGCCCATTTGTGTTTTTCACATAATCGCCAATGCTTTCTGTCGTTTGCGATATATATCCTTGCGATTTGGGGTTTTAGAGGAAAATGTTAAAAGGGCACAATTGAACCAGCCATGCATGTTCTATGTATTCACTCGGCGTGGGCGTAATTCTCCTGAACACTTTTCCTTTGATTTCTTTCAGTTTTCACAGTGTCTCTCAGATGCCAATAATAGACTTGTCCATCAGCCTCTCCCTCCCTTGGAGTTAATTGGAGCTGCAGAGATTCAGACCAAGCACTGAAGTTTGATTCATCATTGGATCACTAGATTATTAGATTAATCCTCCCCAAGATTAATGCCCCACCTGGACCCCATCTACCCCCCTGCCAGGCTGTCCTGCCCCTTCAATGCCCCTAACGGCCCCTGGGCTCTTTGATAAGGCTGGTCTGTGTGTGCACGCTCATGGATGTGTGTGCACGCTCATGGCTAACCACCAGGGTTGTTTGTTTCCTGGAGTCTTTTGCAGGAATGCATCATGAAAATAAAGAGCCACAATTTCTGAGATACTGTACATCATTGCAGATTAACATGTCTTTTTGCTCTCTTTAAATTCAATTTATACTCAAAATAAACACTATCAGTTCAAAATAAAGACTGTGTAGAAATACAATGTGGCTCTCCGAATTTTATTATTATTTTTTTAATGAAAAAAAAAAGAATATTAACACTGCTGCTTGCTTGATTGGTCAAATAAAATGTGTCTTAGCAGAATTATTTTTACATATTTACATTGTTTTTGCCTTCAATAAATAATATTTGTTTTCATATTCATATTTTGCACTACTGCTTGAATGCATGTCAAAGAATATATTTTTATAAAAAAAAACACCACTAAATATTAACACTGCTGTTTGAATATGCCTAATATAATTCTTTTTTTTTTTTTTTTTTTTAAACCTGCAAACACTACATTTTAACACTAGTGTTTGAATGGACGGATAAATTACATTTATTTTTAATTTCATAATTTTACAATTTAATAACAAAAGACTAAATTATCAAAATAAAGTGACAGCAATATTTCAAACCAAACACTTCAAGGTCTAAATCCAGACTGATCGACACAAACCCAGTATCCGATGCTTCTGTCAGGGCAAGTGAGTTGCACATCCCTTCACAGCAGAGAGCAGTGTGGCACAAAGAGTCAGGCTAATGAGGCTTGAGTGGCACTGGCATATACAAAACGCTTGGCATCTATTGGCAAGCACATCCTTCTATCTCACTACTCGTCAGCCTTCTCAGCGCTCTCTCTCTCTTTCTCTCATCATCGCATTTGCTGGCTCTTTCCGCCAGGCCCATGGTTTCCTGGCAGCGATGCCCGTCTCTGTATGCCATCCTGGGAGGCGTCATATCCCCTCCAGAGAGCTGGCCCCTGCGGCTGATGGAGCCTTTCAGTCCAGAGAATGGGGGCATTGTAAGGAATTGTGGGTCATGGCCGGAGTAGGCGGCAGTTTGCTCATATACAGGCCCCTCACACACTCACACAGGGCGCTTAGAACTGAGAGCCAAAGATAGACATCCAACCTCTCAGCTTTAAAAATGTCTCCTCAGGAAGTAGCAGTGTGAGAAAGTGTGTGTGAGAGATGTGCATGGCAACACAAAAAGTATGCTCGCAAGTTTGTGTGTGTGTTTCTCAAAGCTAAAAAGAAACAATTTCACGGCATTGTGCGACAGTGTGGTTGCGTATGTGATTCGGTCCTGCATACATGCATACCATGGGCCTGGCGGAAAGAGACAGCATTGCATTCATGTCTATTAGAGAAAGCATTCTTGGAAGTGTGTTTCTTTTAAGAGGAACATTGGTTATACATGATATGCACATTTGATTTTTTTTTTGTCTGGATCTATTTATTCAAAAATATAAATTTTAAACTTTTGAATACTTATTTAATAATTCATGATAATTAATGTAGCTCAAACAGTATGCCTGGCAATTGCAATGCCATTGAGAAAGAAAAAAGAAAAGAAAAAGATTGCACCACATGACATGTTATGGCATTTTAGAGTCATTTAATTGAAACGTTTGTTGAAAATGATAAGCGTTTTCCAAAAAAATTTAAAAAAAACTTTGCTGAACTTGTTTTAAACAGATATTTTAAAGATTTACCATGAACACTGCCATTGACATGCATCTACAGGCCTATAAGAACAAAAAGTTATATATTGTTATATGGGGCAGTTATGGCCTAATAATTAGAGAGGCAGACTGGTTAACCGAAAGTTGTGGGTTTCATTCTCAATACAGTCAGGAAATGACCAAGGTGACCTTCAGGTGAACTCAAACTTGGATGGGTTAAATGCAGAGGACAAGTTCCAAGTATGGGTTACCATGCTTGACCTTCACATGTTCACATGTGTATATACCTATGAAAACAAAGCGTTCTCAAAGATGCTGGATGAAACAGCACAGCACCGTCATATTGGCTTATACTATATTTAAAACAGAGACCAAGGCAAGAGTATCCATCTTTAGATACAGACGGATAGTGTTTATAGCTGCTAAACAATGAAGCTCAGTCAGGTAGCCGGCCGCTCTCTCAAAGCTCACTCAGCTCCACCTAGTGGCTAGAAGAGGCCACACAATCCATCACTGCATTTTCACTAGTCTAGCCCGATTATAACACACACCAGCACCCTAGTTATACCACATTTTCTCAATGCATAGTGCTCATTTCCCCACCGCTGGCAACTCTGAGTGGCCGGAGGTGTTTTGGCACATGGTGTATCCTTCCACAAGCGTAGGAGGAGAAATAGTACCATTGTTTTTTTTTTCTTCTTCTACTGCTCATGCAGCCTATCCACGGACACCCTGCCTCATTAATATTCAGCCACCGGACTCCTTTCTCTCACCGTGCTGCACTAAGACAAAAGAGCATTGTGGAGACACCTCCTGTTTTAATTATTATGAGAAGGTGCGGAGGGGGTGTGAAGAGAGAGAAAAGCGAGAGGACAGACACAGCGAATGCTTTGATTTGTGTGCTAACGTGATTTGCTGGTGTGTAAGACATTCACTCTGTGACATTTTGTGTCTAAAGTGTGTTTTATGCCTATGTTTGTGTTTTTATTTGGGGTTGTTTTTTTATAAGGTGTTTTTTTAGGCTATGTTTTTGTGTAGCCCATGTGTCTATGTCTGTGTGATACAGCTGCAAGTCTGTTGTGGCTTGTTGCCATCATGCAAATTGGTATCTGATAAAACAGCATTGACTAAATTTGCTTAAGGGATGTAGAGGAAAGCAGTAAATAGGAGAGAATTAGTTCTTGTTGCAAAACCCACAGTCACAGCACTTCTTGGCTCTGCCTCCCCCCATACCCAAATGAATCATCCCCAAATGAATAAACCAAAATCTTCTGAACTTGAAATAGCGACTTCTTTATCTTTATTTATTTATTGTGGGAAAATGTGTTTGATGCCTGACACTGTACTGATAATCTACCATTCCATGAGACAATAGACATCACATGATAATGTTTTTTTTTTTAAATCTTATTGACTAATATTTGTTATTTCTTAGCCATTATTTGAATATTTAATCATTTTTGACTTAAATCTGCCTGAGATTTAAACCACTAGAAAATGTTTTAAAATAAGCTATTTAATTTAATACAAAAAGAAATATTTTAATTTAATATTTATATATATATACACAAACAGTTTCATTTATTTGCTAAAGGCAAATCAATTTATTTGCTAATGTTTCCTATTGTTGAGTAAAAGGTATTTCAAAAATCTATATCTAAGAGCAAGTAAATTATCCACTGTAAACAACTGAAAATTATGTCTCAATCATGTGTCAAGATTTACTGTCATGACCATGGCTATCCAAGTCTTCATTTAAGCCTGAAGTGACCCACTCCGTCAGCTTATCTAGATAGAGCCTCTCCACTGTCACGTCCTCATTCAACAGCACATCTCAATTTAGACTCTATGATGGCTTCACCCCACTTGACCCAAATTGACCTCTGACCTCAAGGTTCACGCCTCCCACAATGTCAAGCATGCGTGTGGATGTGGTTGGCCAAGGGGGGGGATCGCGAGGGGGTCGGTAAAGGGCTTTTGTCCCCTCTGTGTCCAGCCACCCTCTCTCCCTAAGGAAGCTGTCAGGGCTTTTATTGTGTTCCTTTGAATGTAATGGGCCCTGAGGGAGGGCTTGCAAGAGCAAAAATCCCTTAATCATCAAACAAATATGAGTTTAAAGTCAGTTTTGTGAGATTGAAGATATCCAGCTATTTTCAGTTGTGAATATATTTCTGCCCAGTTTTTGCTCATAATGATGAAAATCCCCACTGACCGTCTCCTAAGTTGGTATTTCTTTTCTCACGGCTTTGTTGTTAATTTTGTTCTTGTTCTGCTCTCCGCTTAATGAACCTCTTGAACTATGCTGCCCTTGGCGGAAGCAGGTGTGAGCTCCACTGTGCTCTTTCCCTTTCAGATCCAAACACCTTCACAAGCCTGTAAGCGAAAAACATGGGAACCTCACATAAGAAAAACATAAGCACCAATTTCTGCTGACAGGAAACTTCCTGACCTCAACGGGCTTTGTTAAAGCCCATAGTGTGTGATTTTAGCAGCCGTATTGTTCTGTAAACCATGCAATCAAAAAAACATGGAGCTCATCTCGTAACTGGAAAAACTCCTAAATTAGACTAAATTGATCTTATCTTTGATGAAATGTCAAATAAATATATCTATATTCATTTCATTTATATAATCCACTAGCTCTCTCTGTATTTTTTTTCTTGTTGTGCTGTTTGTGTGAGCACTGATCAGAGGGAGGCCTGCGGTTGAAAAGGACCGTGGCCCCTGAACACAGCCCGCCTGTAATCCTGTTAATGTGAGCTAAAGACAGGCACTCTCCCCATACAGAACGGCTTTCAGAGCACACACAGGACTTTCCCCTCGGCACATAGTCCCACTGACCCATTTAGAGACAGGAGAAAATGGATAAACTCTCAAATGACTTGGTTTCTGATTCAGGTGTTTCCTTGAAAGATAAATACCATAATAATAATTAATACAGAACAGTCCCCTAACATTTGCATTTGGTTCCCATTTTGGTTATTTTTTGGTATTATAGGTATTTGTTTTAACCTTATGGCCATAAAAACCCAATGAACGTAGGCTACAGAACGTTGGCTATTTTTTAGGTTTTGTTTTAAAAAAAGAAAGAAAACATAGCTAAACCAAAGCTTCCCTGAATAAAATTGTTAAATGTCCAATTAGCTGGGTGTCGCTATAGTTTTTAACAACTGCATACAAGCACAATTAATCAAAGACTATCACGTGGACTTGAACCTCCAGTAGTTTCAATTTGAAACCTTTAAATCTCGTTTTCAAACAAAACACAAACAAATCAAGTATGTAAATAGCATATTACGTGCAGTTAGTATTCTTCATTTTTGGTGATTATAAAGCGCAATTAAGCACTTCAGCCTCAGCGCCTATTCACATCCCAGCTGTCCACCTGTCTGAGGCCTGGGAAAAGACCTTGGCGCTGGTTCACGTCTCTGTAAAAGACGCTCTGCACGAATGAAAAGGGGCGTAGAGCTGCTCCTCGCACAGCCCGCGAGCTCCAGGCGCTCCTAATAACGTGCTATCAAAATAAGACCCCCACTTTCTCTTCTCCGTTTGATCCCAGAAAGTGAAACTGTGCTAATTACGCGACGGAGGCCATCTGGACTCTTCGTTAACCCTTTCCGCAGTGATTGTAGGCTATGGGCGCCATTAAGTATTCTCGATTTAAACGACGCTTTCACTTGGAATTAACGTGATTTGACGTCATTGTTTATCATTGAGCTGAATGTAAAATTAATGCCCGCGTGACTGCCAAAATCTCAGAAACATTGCTCGAAAAACATAGGCTACAGTGTAATTCTCTCCGACACACTCACACACCTTCGAGGGATAACAATTCATTTAAAACATGACTTTTAAACAATATACATCTTCGAACAATTTATTTAAATGTCATTCCTTACAGAATTTGTTGTTCAAACGCAATTATGCTGGGTAGAAATAATCCATGTAAAGAAAAATATTTTCCTTAAAACAGATAAACGTGTAACTAAAGACATTTAACATCTTAAGTCAATCCAAATTTGTGTTAAATATTTTCCCCCTTCAAATTTTAGCAAGTTTCTCATTAAAAAATCAGTGTCCCATATTCACAGCGTATGAAACAAGAACAGAAAACAATTATGTTATAGACATTGAAATATTCCAGCTTTTTATGATTCATTTATTTCAAATTCATTTCGGGGGAAATAAAAATTACAACAAACGAATACAAAACATTTCCCACAATCATCCCTTTTGCAGATTCTCCTTGTCTTTGAAAATATATTAAAAATAAAGAGAAAGCATAAAATGCATTTTACAGTAAGCTTTCTTATATAACAAATATTTCTAAGAACTAATCTTGCGAATAATCAGCTTGTCCTCTGTCTCTGCGCTGTGGAGCCATTCGCATCTCTGCACCACCATCTAGTGGTGTTATAAGGAATCACAGGCAGGTTGCCTCAGGAGTAACATACTGTACATTTTAAGTTGTACATTCTCACTGTTTCTCAGGTAAATTGGGATAATAATTTTATATAACAACATATGATAAAAAAGTCAGTAAAATAAATTGCACCAACAGAGAACATCACAGGTGGCAGCTTAACAAATGCAAACAGGTAAAAGCAGGTACTTTAGCTGCTGAGTTTTTCCACTTCGTTTGGTGTGGCCACTTCGTGAAGCTCACTGTGACCTTCCTCCTCCCCCGGCAGCTGAAACAAACATTTCGTTACAGCACAAAACAAGTCTTGTTTAAGATACTGTCTGCATATTGGACATCAGTTGTTCCACTCAATTTTTTTAGGGCTGTCAAACGATTAATCGCATCCAAAATAAAAGTTTGTATTTACATAGTACATGTGGGTGCACTGTGTATAATTATATATATATATATACACACACACACACACACACACACACATGCTTGTATATATTTAAGACACATTTTCATTTATATAATGTATATGGATTTATATATAATTTATATTATATATAAATATACATATTTTATATATAATTCATATTTTTTTCTTAAATATACATGCATGTGTGTGTATTTATATATACACAAAATAATTATACACAGTACACATACATATATTATGTAAACAAACTTTTATTTTGGATGGGATTAATCGTTTGACAGCCCTAGTTTTTTATGTCCCAATGACGACAGTCAGTCAAGGAATCTGTGTTTAAAACACACAATATAGCATATAAAAAATGATATCAGAAAGTCTTCACCTCCCAGTAGAGTCCATCCTCAAAGCAGTGAGTATCCGGAGGAGCACCGTAGATTGGCAGCTTCAAAATGAACCCTGAGTACACACACATATTTCTATTACACAATACTGCACACTCACGTATGCACAAGGAACAATACACAGCTAAAATTCTGGTTGATGAATTTTCATACAACTAACTGGGATTTAACGATTTAATTGTCTTTTTTAAGTTCACTTACAGTGTAACCGTGTCTACACCAGATGCGAGCGGTGCGACGAGATAAAAGCGAATAGAACCCATTATAATCAGTGACGATGTCTACTCTGGATGCGGCACAACACAATCTCCGACAGTAAACCTATGCCCCATTCCATTTCCCACATATTCAAAGCGCTTACACTACTTTTGGAATGAAGAACACATAGGGGCGTTGACAGCTGTTGTGTCCAGCGTAGACACTATGTGTAATTAGCTTCATACTCATATACTTCAAGAAGTTATTTATTTATACTTTGCAGTTTCATGCAAAAACTACTTTGTAACCAATCAATGCGTAGGGAGGGTTTGAAAAAAAAACATGTCTATGGATGCTGATTTTTATAAGGCAGTTGTCTGACTGGGAATTATTTTCACAGGTTTTTTATGTAATTTTGTGACCAAAGATTAGTTCTCTTCCGAGAGTACTCTTATGTTGTGTAAGCTAGCTTACACTACGGAAAAATACTGAATTCAAAAAAATGATTCTTTAATATTTCATACCTAGGCGAGGTGACTTGCGCACCGATTGGTTGCTCTGCGGCAAATGCTGCAACCAATCGGTGGATTGATCTGACCAAGCACGTCATGAGACAGTCTCACACGGTTAACGATTAGCTGCGGCTACATGCTAAACAAGCCAAAATATGGCATGCAACAGCACTTTCTGTTTTGATCAACTAATTTTTACTCCTCTCTGCACTTCACTGTTAAAAGACGTAAGTGTTAATAATTTGGAATACAGTCAGGAGCGACTTTCATAGATTTAAAAAAAAAATATATGCTGGAATATGTAGAAATTTAAGTTAAAAGAAGCAGGACTTTTTTATTTAATTACAATATGGTGGAATGTGCAGAAAATAGCTTTAAATGTTCAACAATTTTCTTCTAGTCTGAGACTGTTGCAATTAATTTATTTTTTGCTTGATGCAATGTGCATAAAGTGAAAATATTGAAACTAATAAAACAAGTTTAAAAAAAGAGAATGTTTCATTTGATTACATTTTAGATGATGGAATACGCAGAAAGAATAGAATTAGGCGGTGAGGTCTATTGCTTTAGCGTATTCAGGTCGTGCATCATGTTTTTGAAAAGTAACTTAGTAAAGTAACTAATTACTTTTGAAAATAAGTAATCAGTAAAGTAACTGGATTACTTTCTAGGAGAAGTAATCAGTAAACAGTAACTAATTACTATTTCCAAGTAACTTAACAAACACTGATAATGACCCATAAAGAATTTACTTCCAATTTTTTTTAATAATAAAACAAATGGAAGAGTTTTGGCAAGTCAACTGTAAGGTTACTTTCGCCAGCACAAGTTCGTATAACAATGACCTGCATCGAACTGCACGGTTCAGTAAAAACAGCCGGCAGACAAACATGCACTCACCACACTTCACAACTGTACACCCACCTGTAACTAGACCACCAAACAGAGCGATTCCCAGTGTGACGGCCAGGGAGATGGCCTGAAACCCTCCCTTAGTTTCAGGTTTCCATTGTCCAGTTTCAACATCACCGAAAACTATTTGCAGTCTGTGTAAGATTAGATACAGTGTCTGTTCTCAAAAAGAATGAGGTCTGCAATGTTTTCGGCAATGACACATGTATGCAACATATTGCAAAATATTTACCTTAAGTAAAATGTAATATAACAATACGTTATATATAAAGAATACAGCAATAATAATAATAAGCAAATTGCATATTGTTACTAAGCAATTAATCTTAAGACAATGTTAAGGATTAGTTCCCTTCAGAATTAAAAAGATGGCAGTAATGCAACTCAATGGATGCCAGCTGCCGTAAAAATCCAAAGAAGAAGAAGTACATAGAAGTAGTTTCATGCCAGAACTTTGAATAGATACTTTTTAACCACGAATGATCATCTTGCACGTACACGGCCTCACGCATTAACGTTGGAAAGGTCAGGCGGTAACCTGACGTATTATTTTATTAATTATCAGGATTTTTTATTCTGAAGTAAACTAATCCTTTAATTATCATTAATTGTCATTGAGACGATCACAAATCTTTACTTATGCAATTACACATCAACTACTGACTTACCCATTTCCATATATTTCTGGGGATGCCAGGGCAGCAGTGACAGCACCCACCACAGCTCCCAGAATCCCTGGCATTCCATGCAGGTTATGAATGCCACAAGTGTCCTGAATCTTCAGTTTCGACTCCAAAACCGGCTAAAAGAGCATAATATAGCAACCAATGAGATACTGAGGTTTGGTGTAGGTGTTTACAGTTGTGTGTCAGAGACGTGTGTGCTACTAACCGTGAGGTATTTGTATCCCAGGACTGAAATTGTTCCAGCAAGGAATCCTACGATCATAGAGCCAAATGGAGTCAGCATCATCTCTCCGGCTGTTCCCACAGCAACACCACCAGCCAGTGCGGCATTCTGAATGTGCACCTGAAAAAGACAGAGGCTTGTGTGAGAGTTTGTAATCTTGAAGTTTGTAATGTAATATCAAAGATGACCAAAAGGGGATGCTCACCATGTCCAATTTGCCTTCTGGGTTGACGAGGGCTGAGAAAGCGAATGTAGACAGTGTGCAGGCGGCCAGAGAGTAGTAAGTGTTCATGGCGGTTCTGTGCTGGGGGTCCCCGTGGTGTGTAATGGCTGAGTTGAAGCTGGGCCAGAACATCCACAGATAGATGGTACCTGAGCAGAACCAAAGCTTTAATGGCTCAAAGAGCCCTGAATGACCACAGGCCAGAATTTTGTAGGTGTGTAACCTTTTCAAGTGACTCACCGATCATGGCAAAGAGGTCAGAGTGGTAGACAGACGAGTTTCTGTGTTGGCTTTTGTTCAGGTTTGGTCTGTACAGGACGCGGGTCACCATTAAGCCGAAGTATGCACCAAATGTATGAATGGTCATGGATCCTCCAGCGTCATTGGCCTATAGAATACCATTGACATTTAAATTGATAACACATAAATAATGATAACACATCATACATGTAAGAATATAGATATGTATTGGGGTGTAACTGTTCTCAAAATTCATGGTTCGGTTCGATATGACACACTTGTGTCATGGTTCGGTACGTTTTCGATACAGCAAAAAGAAGAAAAAAAAGGCAGAGAAATTTCCTTGATTTAATTTTTTTAATTATATTTTTTATTAAAACTAACATCATAAAAAATGTTTTTTTTTTTACTTTGAGCAATGATGGAGCTATTCTTTACTTTTCTTAGGACCATATAAACAAAACAGTTCCTTGGACAAAATGAAATGTAATACTGTAGTAATATTATAAAAAAAAGGTTAATTTTAGTTCAGATTAAGACTTGAGGGCAGTAATTGCGTGCTATTCCTGCCAAACTTCCATGGTTACAGTTAGCAGTGTTACTACAGTAAATCCATGGTGAAAGTTGCTGATCTGTGATAGTTCATTCATGGCACTATGTTTCTTCCTGGTGTCCACGTCAGCGCTGTTTGATCCGTTAATAACAGAGAAATGTGAATGTTTCTCACTAGATCTCGCAATTATTTTTCTTTACTGGATTTTGCTGTGTAGTAACAGTGCCGCTTACATTACATTTGCCATTTGATGTTAGGAAGTGTTGTGTTGCGCCAGCGTTCCTTACATTATGAGCGCACTTACATTTGAAATAACTACATTTTGGATGGCAGGAAAAATGGTCCAACTAACCGAAAGCCTCATTCCGAACGGTTCAATACGAATATGTGTATTGTTACACCACTAATATGTATATATCATAATTCAGTTTATGAAAATTAGGTATTTTTGTGAATATTAATTTTTTATGTAAAGTAGATATAAATGTGAAGTCCTAGTAAAACAGTTTTGTTTTAAGGTCTAAGGTAGAGCTACTAATGATGCACTGGTCTTACTACCAGATGCACATTGGAATCTTGACAGTAGTCTTATGGATTTGTTTTATTAAGCATGTGTCAAACATTAGAGAAGCACAATAATTTGGTACCATATTAGTTATCGATATCAGGTTAAGCTTGTTCATTTTCTCTTTTTTTTATCTTTATTAACTTCAAATGTAATCTTTATCAGTTCTCAAAATACTACACTGTGTATGTCTAAATGCATTTAAAACAATTTACTTTGTTTTCTTATCTAATTTAAACAAATCCATATAGAATTTTAATATCGGCATTTATCAGTTATCAGCAATAAAATTAAATTAATTATTATCAGCCAGAATTTTTATAACACTGCATCCCAATAAAACATGTGCCCAGTGTTTGGAAAATTAACGTTATTCATGTTAAAATTACAATTTTATAACAATTAACAAATTACCATTTTTGTACTCACCCCGAGGATAGAAAGCAGGATGTACTCATTGACAGCAAACAGTGTCACCTCAAAAATGGCCATAACTAGTAGCTGCACAGGACTGGTCTTCCCCAAAACGGCGCCAAAAGAGATCAGCACAGCGCCAGTGCAGAAGTCTGCATTTATCATGCTGCAGAAGAAACATATTCACTTTGAGAAAATATAAATATAAATGTGCAAGTGCCTGTGTGTTAGAGGCTCCAAAGTCTAGTCAGCTGCCAAACTACCACATCCACTCAGTGGCGCTGTGTTCTGCTGTAATCCAATATACATGAGGCCAGAGCAGCAAATGTGCACTCAAAACATGAAGGATAAGAAACCTGGAAGCTTAAAGACATGTTATCTGTCATCTTTCTGTGCATCACCCCTCTATCGAGATAAAGTGATTAGACTATTGTTGCAAATCTCTCATCTTTACTGACAAACAGATCTTTGTGAGCTTGCTGCCGCTGACATCAGTGTGATGAACCTCCTACAGTAAAATGTAGTTTAAGGTTTTACCTTTCCACACCAACGTGGATCTTGCCGTGGTGTATGCCGTGGAAAAAGCCCTGCATAAGTGTGGCCCACTGTAGGGAAAAGGCTGCGATGAGGAAGTTAAATCCGACACTACTGAATCCATATCTCTGCAGAAATGTCATCAGGAATCCGAAGCCCACAAAGATCATCACATGAACGTCCTGGAAACCTACAACACACAGTCAGATAGCTGTTTCTCCATTCTTCTCCCTCACATTCTCATAGTTTTACATTTTAATAGAATTCTCATAGACTGGAATCACTGATATGTTTTTCATAACATGGGTACTTGGCAGCACTAATACAGGGCCAATTTTACACTATGGGTATGCTGAACTCAACATTAACCCCTGTGTTCTTTTCTGTGTAGAGCCATTCATTCACCCATTTCACTTCTTTTGACACAATTACACTGTTGCCAAGCAACTGGCCATTGACCTGGGCACCAATGAGGATGGCACGGCCCCTGTAGGCAAACTGTCCCACATATCTCTCACAATCACTCCCCTTTGGCAGCCCATAAATTAGTCTGAGCTCTATGTGTAAGCTGAGTTTGCTGCAAGACAAACAAGTATTATAATGGATAGTTCACCCAAAAATGATACTTGTGTCTTTCCAAACCTGTATGACTTATTTGTTTTGTAAAACACAAAGGAGACATTTTTAATATAATTTGGCTATACAATAAACTTTCACTGTATGAACTTCTTCAAAATCTTTTTTTGTATTCCACATAGAAAAAAAAGGCTTACGGGTTTGGAAATAAGAACTGGCTTGATCCAATAACTGAAACAATTTATTTGCCTCCTCACAAAGCAAACAAATGAAACAATGATCTACATATACCTCTCAAATTATAAAACATTATAATTTATTTTATTTAAACACACAATAAATAAAGATTTGATCTACACCCTTGAATGGAGTTGTTTCTCATGTGACACCTGTTGTGTAGTTATGTGCCACTCCCGTGGTTCTGTCGTTTCAAACTAACTCAATATATAAAGATGAAGAACAGTCACAAAATACTGTTCCGATAAGAAGTCTTTCAGAACACAACAAAATCACTTTCTTTCTTTATCCTAAGTATTCTGTTAAAATTGATAAATGAAGTCTGTATGTCATGATTTATGGAACTCATTATGCAACTCATATAATTCACATGCAGGTGTCTCCTGGGCTTGAAGCAGAGACACAACATGCAATACAATAAATGTAATTAAGTGGTTCACACAAGTCTGGCGCTGAGGGCAAGTTTAGTACAAATCGCAGAAATTAAAGGACGAGACTTGGGTTTAGTAAAGTGAGGTGGATGAAAAATCCGACTACAGTTGAAACTTGACGACAATTGCACAAAGCCAAGCACAAAACAAAATCAAGCTTTTAAAGAGATCAAATTCTTAACTTAAAACCAGTCAGACTGCTCAAAAACAAGTAACACAGTTTAGGTCAATGTCTGTCGGTAGGTCACCCAATCAAACACATTCCTGAGGTATCAAGTTAAAAGGCACCATATCTGTGTTTCTGCTGGCGAACTTAATAGATTTATTGATCTACTTTTTTTTTAAATTATTATCTAATTGCATGATCATTACAGATCCACAAATATCTTCTCAACAATAAATCCAGCCCAACTAGTCTTCTACACACCATTCTATATGTCACTTACTAGGATAACGATAGTAGAACTCATTTTCATAATCGTTTTGAGTAGAAGTTCTGTTTTTATTCCACAGCTTGGGATGAGTGTCATGGTCATACTCCACCAGTGCTCCAAAGAGGATGATGAGGATGACCTCCAAGATGATGCACAACAGTGGTAGCCGTAACCTCATGTTCGTTGAAGAACTAGCCATGGTGCTTCCCTTTTGCCAGTATCCTTTGCTCACTGCACTCTCTATCCCTTTCTCTCTTTCTGGAGCAGGGCACAGGCTCTGATGAGTCTGGAGGCAGAGTGGAAGAGAATATCAGGGGACACAAGTCTTTTTACTGTTAGTTTGGTCACTTCATCAGCTAGTTAACGCCCACCTGCATCAGGCTGCTGATTTGAAGCAGTTCTGGGCTCCTCCCTAACCCTTTTTTTGCTCATGAGGTGTGCAAGGAGTATTTCTTGGGCTACTGAGAATATTTAAGTCAAATGTGAACAATGCTATCGCAACTGAGCGATTTTTAACTGGCATACAGAAAGGTGAAAAAAGACATTTCTGGGTTTTTGTCTGAAGCATGAAACAAGAAGGGTAAATGGCTCCAGTGTTTTGAGGCCGAAAACGGTCACAGTTCTGTTAATATTGCTGATGTGGGCTGTAAATAGAAATCTAAAGGTAAGGCCGTGTCTTAGTCATTTTCAAACATAGTGGTGTATGTTTTATCCACATTTAAAGCTGTTAATTACTAAGTTTTTTCTTTTTCAAATTCACTTTCAAATACATTCCACACTACACACATATTCACAATTACAATTTAAAATAAATGTTTTTTTATTTTTATATATTTTAGAATATAATTTATTCCTGTCCTGTGATGGCAAAAGCTGAATTTTCAGTGCCATTATACTCTTCAGTGTCATATGACATGATACCGGTACTTCTGAAGTCTAATATGCTGATTTGGTTTTTATTAGTATCAATATTAAAAACTTTTGCTCTGCTTAACATCTTATTGATCCCTAACTTCTGAGAATTTGTTTCTATATGTATTAAACATTAATAATGCAAACAGTGCTATGGACTATACATTTTGTCAACTCTCACCATTACAAGGTGTAGTAAAAACCTTGGATCTTGTATACACATACATATGTGCATGCGTAGACAGGAGAAACACTAGACAATGTCACAAATTGTTGACATTGTCGAATCCAACAAGAATCCCATTGGCTGGTTTAAACTGTCTCTAGATTCACAGAAATCATTTACACTGTGATGTTTATACAACACAACTGATAAAGGCCTACAAAGAAAAGCTACTAATCCGGCTCTCTGACTGACAAGGGCAACTTAAAGAAAAGAAAAAAAAAGGATTTCATTGCACTCCTAAGTATGATGAAGTATGATAAGAGGATGAGAGGTAATTCTACATGCTTTGGAAACAAAATAAACAAACAAGAAATTGAGATTTACCTTTTCGTGAAAATTAGATACAACATCATAACCTCAGGGAAAAAGAACTACATGATGTGAGGCAGGTCTGAATCAAATTTTACATTAAAGGACATGACTATTCTTGGCAAATATACTGCATATTACTAGTTCTAAACAATGATTTAGTCAGAAGTTTAAAGTTCATCGTGAACTGGAAGTTGCGAAGTACTTTGCTTCAGTCTTATTTTAGACATTTAAAATGGAAAACTGAATGAGGAAAATTAGGGGAGTGGCTAATGATGTTCTGCCCACACCAGCAAACTGATGTCATCAGGGAAGAGGAATGCCATTTCAGAGGTGAAGAATTTTTTTTCTGTGAATTAACTTGTACAGATTAATTGTTCACCACAAGAGTAAGTAAATATGCCGAATTGTGATATTATGCAGATTTTAACAAGCTGAAAAAATGTTAAAACAACTTTTAGGACTAACCTTAAAGCTAAACCCATCAAGTGTCAAATTGACGAATCTGGCCAACAATGCTTGACCTTTGATCTCTTTCACCTCTGCTTTATGAGGTGCTGAAGAGTGCTGGGCTTACAAACAACTTTGCATGTGTGTACAAGTCCTTTCTCAAATCTCAATTTTTTCTTTCAGCCTTAGGTAATGGGTTGGACAGAAAGTATTAAAAAGGAGATGGATACATTTTTCTAAGACATGATCCTGGGATATGTGTGCACTCTCCTATCTAAAGTGCTTTTGAAAGAAAGTGAGAAAAATATACTATGACAATGACAATAAAAAAGAAACATAGCTCTTATGAACAGCAGTTTTAGCAAAACAACTGCTCTCTGTGTGAACCAGCACAATGTACACCAGAGGGAAATTCATGGTGCAGAAAAAATCAAGTCAAACCTGTGCTCCCACTAAAGTCTGTCACTGCTTTGAATTATTCTTGAGGGTTCTAAGAGGTAAACTTGGTAAAAAGCCCGTAGATAGATCTGTATGAGATAATGCTACTTCCAAGACTTCGCCATCAACAAAGCTACTGCCCAGTGGGGTCTGTTGAAAGATCTCAAGATTAAAAATTCCAGAATACCTTTACATGCAGCTACAGGTCCTGACACACACATCCATCATCTGATATTGAACAGGAGGGGAAACACTTAACTTAAACTATAAGCAGTGAACCACTAACTGTTTTTGAGGCACTGCATGCCATGTACCATTTTATGTTACTTGCATGAAGAAATGCCAAGTCTTTTCTTTCTAATAAGGGAACTGTAAGAAAACAGTTTTACATTGTATATCAAATGATGAAAAAATGCAGTAACAGTTAAGAATAAAAAAGAAAGCAAACATTATAAATTATTTTGTTGTGTCACTGCAGGACAATAGTCAAAATCCTGTAAAGGCGAGACAAGGCAGGCAAAAACATAGATTTTTCATGCAGTGATCATTTTGAGATTTTGGGCTAGTTTAATCCTTCAATATGTGTTATTTCAAGCTGCTATAAAGAAAATGTTGAAAATATACATTAAGATGTCTATTTTATTACATTTTATTTACTTGCAGCCAAATTGCGACCAAGAAGTTAGCATTCCAACACATCATGCCGAGCTTCGCTTGTTTACTGAAGTCTCTCATGACCGGTCTCGTTGTAAAGCTCTGAATCTCATGCACAGCACAAAGCTATGTTACCCAAATATGGGCATTTCTTTTCTATCTGTAACCAATCGTGAATGTCAAAAGGGTGATTTAAAGCTAATGACGAAATCTCATTGGCTACTGCTAGTTTCTTCTAACGTGATTCGCTCAGACATATCACGTGGTGTACTCTGCCAATGTTAAGTCATTGAGTTACTGTTACTGCAGTTGTAGGCATAGACAGTAAAAGAAATGGACACAGCGACCCCATTGATCTCAGCAGAGAAAATTGAAGCCTGTTAAAAGCTGATCACCAGGTGTACTGCGCAAGCTCAAACTGAGCCTGTCACGTGAGCAACCTGTATGTCTTCTAGTAGCTGTGCTGAGTGAAATCTGAATAATTCGTTTCCGAATCTCACAGAGACGGAGAGAGTGAGTATTAGCTGTCCATGAGCTAGCAGCAGGATCAACTTTATTAATCTCTATGGGCTTCTCCCTAGACTTCATGTCTCCACGACCCACCGATTGCCTGCAAACTTCTCCTCCTGTCTATACGGTGATTTCTCTTCTGTGCAATGGAGAGTCGATTCGTTAGGACACAATCGTTAGCCTATTTTTACAAAAACTGCTTCTATGGGGCCATAACGTAAGATACATGGTAATGGAGCCTTTTATACATTGTCACGTTTCTTTAGAAATAAATAATGGACAAATGGAGTCTTTGAACGCCTCAGATGTAAAGTTATTCGCTGTCAAAGTGACGCCAAAATGAATGGGAGTCAATGGAATGCTAACAGCAGGTGAAGTTCTTCTACAACGGCGGCTCCCGCAAGGCTTCAACTTCCGGCTGATGGATTACCCCCTTGGTTGTAGGCCTTATATGCCTGCCATGTTATTAAATAATCAGTTTTCATGAGCTTCAAATATTATATATTATTATTATTATTATTACTAAGGGCCTAAGCATTTATTCTATTTTTGTAGCAATTTTTTTCCTGATAAAACTGAATTAAATTCCCTTTTATTTTATCTTTATATGTCTTTTTCTCAAAATAAGTTTTTGTAATTCTCCAGTACTAATATGTCAGCCTATGTAGCACCTATGTCCACCAAACTTTCAAGTTATAAACTTACCAGTATTCTGAAGATATTTTAAGATTTTCTTTCCTGGCCTCATTTATGTGACATTTTAATAATAAAAAAAAAAATTGTTGGAAATTTATATTTTAAGGCTACAGACATTACATTTTGATGTAATAAAAGCATATATCCTGAAATCCCTCTGAACTTTTTTTTTAACTTTTAAATTTCCAAAACTTATAATACATTTTGTATATACTTGTGCTATAATCAACTGAAGAAGTTTCATGGTGACATATATTATTTAAAAGTTTTACCCAATTTACCTGTAGTGTCTCGCCTTAGTCAAATTATTTTACTGACAGAAAGATCTACCAGTATATTATATTTTTTAATATATTAAATATATCATCTATATATATATATATATATATATATATATATATACTGAACCCATTATTCCGAGTGTAATAACTGGAGTAAGTGACCTCGTAAAAGTATTTGGAAACATCAACAAATATCATATATTGACAGTAAACAAACAAAGGCCTAAGTGCCCCTCTTTTTCTCAAAGAGCAGCCTGAGGGTGAGGACAGAACTGTTACCGGGGCATGGCAAGTCATTATTATATACAGAGATTTTGGAAGTTTTACCTTTCACTGTGAAGATCTAAACATATTTAGACATATCAAAATCATCTTCCATTGTGATTTCCTGTCATCTACTTATGTTTAGATCTTCACAGTGAAAGGTAAAACTTCCGAAATCTCTGTGTAAACAATGAGTGACGTACTGTACACACGCAAGAGATCACTTCCGGCGCATGCGCAGACCAAAGCGCCAACAGTAACGTGTCATTCATCCTCCATTAATTCATCTCATTTCATATCAAATCAAATCACGTAACAGTTACAAATGAACGTGTTCTCGACACCTACTGGTGGACAAAATATACTAAATGCTATACGGTAAATGATGTAAATTACTATCTACCAGTATGAAAATCAATTTTTTAAAGATGGCTATTCATCTTATCACGTTAACCATATACTAAGCATTTATCATTCAAATAATCAATATTTAAACTGTTTGATTCTGACCAGCCATGAAAACAAAGTAGAAGTTGTCTCTAATTGGTCAGGTAGGATGGGTCTGACTCTGCATAATGAATTTCATGTTTTTAATTTTTACTGCACATTTTTGTGGACATTAAAGCTTTAGACTGGCATTAGATGCATATTTTTTATATTATAGTTTTTTTTATAATTTACTGTTCACACCAAGGATGATAATAATAATTATAACTATAAAGGTTTGAAAGAATAATCGTTGTTATTTTATTAGAATAGCAATGTCTACACCACAAATATAACGATAACACACAACAGGAACAATATCATTGGAATCACTTTGAAAATTTTCTTCCAGCTGATGAAGGATAAAAGCATTTACAACCAATCAGAATACACCTGACTTTAAAGTCGGTATGAAATAGAAACTGCTATAGTATTTTGTTCCCTATTGTGACATACAGTATGTAAAACGGTTTCTTGAACAAGACAAAATGTAGGGTGGCCTGATTTTGTCCATGAGGAATTGATTGGATTGTTGGATCATTTATTTTAGATTATGAGGGCAAATAAAAAAATAAAACAATGATGTATGTTTAAATCATTTAGAATGAATACTGCAATTTTCCACAAAACAATAAGAATAGTAAATCGAATTTCATGATGATTATTAAAGAGCTTGAGCTTTTACAGTGGCAGATGACAGCAGCACATGCTTGTAAAAAACACAGCGGTATTAACTGATTATGTATATACTGTAATAGTTATAATATAGTTATCTTCGTTCTTGATGTGAACAGGCCTTCTGTTATATTTCTGTGTGCTGATAGGATAGTCTCCCTTTTTCTCATTATTCATTTTATAGAAATTGCTAGGGCACATAAATAATAAATTAATTAATGCACATTAATTTTATACAAATATGCCCTATAAGCAGGCCTAGATTAAAATCTGAAGAAACACAATAGGGTTTGAAAGTAAAAATCCCATTAATTTTCTCACCTTTGTCTTTTTCCAGAAATGTATTATTCGGTTTATTCAATAGAGTTTGTAATGTTAACTTACATCTCAGAGCGGGTTATTTGGGGTAGCAGTAGCTTTGTAGTCTTTAGTGAAGTATTTTTGACATTCCTATGGAGAAAATGAATGGAAAAATTATTCCGGAGTAATACGGCAGCTGAAAAAGTAAAAACCACCACAACGTTAAGCGCTAGCACTAGCTAACTTACAGTAATTAGCAATGAACGAAAACAGAACAATCCATGGCAAACCACAAGATGTTAACTGTACTTGTGTACACAATTTGCTTAAAATAAATAA
This sequence comes from Pimephales promelas, assembly GCF_988280905.1. Taxonomy (NCBI): domain Eukaryota; kingdom Metazoa; phylum Chordata; class Actinopteri; order Cypriniformes; family Leuciscidae; genus Pimephales; species Pimephales promelas. The sequence continues at coordinate 23,198,623 of NC_142780.1, forward strand.
GTAAAAGGACTAGACTCCATCCTGGTGCAATAATATAGGCTAACGTTAGATTGGATAAATAAGTTAACGTTACAGTGAGGGAGATTTTCAACTTTAAAACTCAGAATTCTAAATGAAATGTACAATATAAGGTTTACGTAGGCCTACAGTATATTTTACACACTATTTTATTTATTTTACATCAGTGTTACAGTTTACTTGCCTGACTGGAAAGGTAGAAAAGGTTAGCGTTCGTGTCGTGATATTTAATGGGGGAGGGGCGCGCACTAATCTAACGTAAATCTAATTTTAAAAAAATCTAACCATTTTTTCTCAGCATAGCCTAAATGTGTTCATTTTTATTTCTCATTCTCTGATGGACACTTTCGTATAGGTGCTTAAATGTGCAGTGATGAGTAACTGATTTAAATTCAGCATGAAATCGAAATTCTTATTTTTAATGCTATATTGGTGTTCTAATTTTAAATAATTTATCCGCGTACACATCACTATCATTATTATTTTTTAATTAATCTGCCCCTGTAATGTTGACATTTTTTAGTGCAAGGGTGGAGCCAACCTGTCCCTAAAATGAGATCACTGCAGTGCTGCAGGGATGGCATATTTTGACAGATTCTTCTAATCTACTACAAATAAATACATCAGTAATGCTACCCCCTTGTGATTTTTTAAAACGCTTTTGCAAATAAGTGGCTAAATGGGACAGAGGTTGTCGGGGACATTAAACGTCATCACAATGAACAGGTAAACTCATAACGTTACACTAGTTCACAAATACTAGCAACCTTGCAAACTCTTCGCAAAATTGTTGGGAACATGTTTTTAAAGGAGCATTTCCCCCATTTCATCATTAATCTTTATTGAAAGTGGATCAAATATGTAGCCGAAATGTGAAAGAATTTTTGAATTTGGTGCCCTCTTGACCAAGAAAAGACAGAAAATAACCGAGGGGCACATTTGTAGCCTATAGGCTAATGCATAATGGTTTCTGACTCTATTTGGGTCAAGACATTTAAATGTACATTTATTACTTTTACCTTCAAATTCAAGATGGCCGCCAAACAATTGGCTCTTTAAGGTGAGACACCACAGGATAAAAATTTTAACTGATATCACCATGAAACCTTACCAGTTGATTACACACATGAATAAGAGAGAAAAAAAATGTATTGCAAGTTTTCTGTAATTTTATGTTTAAATATTCTAATCAGACTATATCTAATTAAATATGCACTAATTTGCATATATTTTGAAGTGACGAAACTCACCATTGAAAAAACAAGGTTCAAAATTATTATGTTGATATATTCAATGAAAAGACATTACCAGAGGGGATTATCAATATTTCTTTGTCATCCATAAGTGAAACAAGTAATGTAATTATAAGTCAGTCTTTATTTTTGTGAAATAGTCTAACTTGCTTTAGACTAGTCTATGAGCAAATTTTAGACTTTTCTAACACTATAGACCGGTCTAAAATAGCTTCGTGAAACCGGCTCCAGAGGTAGGACCCATGTTAACATCGGAGAAGCTTTCCAGCACTGGAGAGACCAGCCTGAAGGCCTGAATACGGACGTGGAGGTTGCTTTATTTCTTCTCGATACGTGAGTAACTTTTTTTGAAGTAAGATATATTTTGCTTGAATATTCTCTTGTGTTATTTTTTGCTTGTTTTTTCATTTGCATTTATATTGGTAACCCTAGAACGTCTAAACCTCCAACACCTGTTTGCATCGGCTCCCAAAGTGTGTCTGAACAGTGAGATTTTTTTTTCATTTGGTTCCCTTTTTAGTGAATGTTATAATCTCTTAATCTTTGCACATTTGTAATAGACCTATATTGGGTACTTTGACTATTGTGTTGGGTAGGGAGCTGTTCATGAAAACTGCTTGTTATTTGGGTTGAATGTATTGAAGGAGTAGCTAGAGAAAAATTAGTCATTTAACCTGAATTATGACACTGATTTCACTTATGGATGACATTATACCCTCGGGCAGCAGGCACCTCAGACTGCGCCATAGTTGTTGCCTGTGTTATGTTGTGTTGCATACGTGAATGTGGGGGCGGAGGCATCAAGATAGTGGAGTGGAGTGATCCTTTTGGGTATAGGGGCTTGTTTGTTTTGGTGATTTCAAATAACAACATCGTTTACGAGAAATCGCTTCTGCACCTTTAAATTTTTGTCGAGGGAACCAGGGTGCTAACTTTGGGATGCTAACTTTTGGATTGGCCTATATATCACTGCAGCATCTCTAGCAAATTACAACAATCCAATAGATTCCTGATGGAAAAATCAAGTCAATTCTTTCTTGTTAGAGAAGCCGTTTTATATGTCACAACAGGGAAGAAAAGACTACCAAATTTTATTTTTGTTGAATTATTTTAAAGAACGTGTTTTAAGTGAATATTTGAAAGAATTGAAATATCCTAATAAAACCTGTTTATTTTACTTGTAGCCAGTTACCTCACTGCATGAAATTTTCACTTGTGGAAAAAAAATCAATAGTTCTATATGTCTATGATATTGTAACAGTTTTGCATGATATGTGTTTAGTTGTGTGTCCTGTGCAAGTAAATACATTGTCATTCCAAAACCACAGTGAAGCTTAAAAACGTGATAATCACTGAGTTCTTAAAATCCTGACCTTTTTACTGACTATATATATCTCACAAATGTATTTAAGTAAATTATTTTAGTTAATTTCTCCAAAAGGGAGATTTCCACTCTATAGCACGTAGATGGGCAACTTCAGTCCTGAAGGGCGGGCCATTGTCCGACAGAGTTCAGCTTCAACCCTAATCAAACACACCTGAACAAGCTACTCAAGGTCTTCAGGATTACAAGTTACAGGCAGGTGATTTTTTCAGGGTTGGAGCTAAACTCTGTAGGACAGTGGCCCTCCAGGACCAACATTGTCAATACCTATATAGCACAATGAGGAATGTTCAAGCATTGCATAAGACCCCCTTCCCCTGCCCTGTCCCAAAAAAACAAATTCCTGCCAAAACTGCTTCAAGCATGCCATGTATGCAGTTTGCTGTGAAGTGTGAGTGTGTGTCACCTGATCTTTTCACTTCATCTTGTGAGATAACAAAATCAAATGATAAGTGAGGGGGGGTATATATGGGAACATATAGGTAACAGGAACAGCTTCATGAGACGCCAGCCAAGATCCCACAAGATAGGACATGACAAGACCTGCCTGTTACATAACAGATACATACATAGCTTCTAGTTGAAATAAACAGCAGGATATACAGCAAAAGGAGAGAAAGAGAGTTCAGTTATTATATGTTAAATTATAAATAATCTAAGACTTTCCCCTCTGTTCTCTTTTTCAAAGTTGCGCAATCCTCCACTCATCATGTGCATTCTGCTGGCACTCTGAAGGAAAATTGCTTCAAGGAGCTATAAGTGAGCGTTTTAGTGAGATTCCTTTCATGTGTGAGCGAGAGAGAAAGAGATGTCTATCTAGATGTGTGACTGTCACGTGGAAACGCACTGCCAAAAATTTCTCCGCAAAAATGTCAGCCATCAGCAAGTTTACAATCAGAGGTTTGACATCAGGACAGAGAAGATAGGCTACTAAAAGAATTTACACCATTATAACTATGATAATTGCAACTCTGGAATCATAATTAAAGTTTATGAAAGTGTGCTACTTGGCAGAATCATTAGATGTACAGTAGATGTGGGCCAAAGCACAGCAGGTGCTGTTTTAGTGCTGGCAAGAAACTTCAAACTGTGATATGATATAATCCCAGTCCAGCAGGTGGTTTTTGCAGCAATGACATAGAAGAACCAGTTGTGGTTCTCCAAAAAACCTTGTGAGCATTTGTTAAAAGAACATTTTCTTTTCCTTAGTGAGGAAAACAATTTTCCATTAAACATTTTGTGCAATGGAAATATTCCATGGATGTTAAAGGTTCCTCATAGTACCAAATGCCAATGAAGAACCCTAAACTTTCATGAAATGTCAACAAAACATTTCTAAAATAATTCAATGTTGAAAATAAAATCATCCGAATAAACTTAAAAAAAGAAAAGTAAAAATATTAAAATAAAAATTCTCAAAACCATGAAACCGATTTTTAAAAAGATAATGAAAGATCATCACTAATATGGATTTCATAGATTAAAGTTGAATTTAATTATATTGTAATATTTTTTTTTCCATGAAATTGGTTTCAATTCCAATTTTAAATGTTTTTTTTTAAATATTTTTTTGACTTCATGATTTTATTATTTATTTTGTATTTCTTTTGCTTATAATTTAATGTGCTTTAAATAGTGGGGGTGGTGATGGTGCAGTGGCTAAGGCACATGCCTTTGGTGTGAGGGACTCGGGTTCGAATCCACTGTGAGACACCAATGTGTCCCTGCAAGACACTTAACCCCTAGTTGCTCCAGAGGCGTGCAACCTCTGACATATAGCAATTGTAAGTCGCTTTGGATAAAAGGGTCAGCTAAATGAATAAATGTAAAATGTAAATGCTTGTAGATGAGCACATGCAGAAAAAAAAAAACTCCAATTCGTCCAAGGTGTTCAGAGCATTATAAATCAGTGATGCAGTACGTTTGGTGCTGTAAAACCTGAGCAGGTGTGTTCTTAAACTGCATATTTTGCATGTGAGTGAATGACACAGTCACTCTCCAGAACTTTATCTGATCAGTAAGTGCCAATCTGCTCTGAGAATCTCAAACTAGCGGCAGACAATGAACATATGACCAAACAGAGAATGAAATGGCTATTCACAGAGGAATGTGTAAAGACAGCCAGTCTTATCAGTCAGCCCATCAGCAGGGACTGCAGACTCGATTGCAAAGAATAGAATTCCTACTGATAAAAGGGGAGTAAAACTGCCCAGAGATGTTCCTGTCAGGAGTTGTCAACGGCTGTAACTCAAACAAAGTTCTGTTATTTCTATTATTCATGTGTTTAACTATGTACACAAAAGACACACATACGTGAAAAAGGAACATAACATGCAATGAAAAGAGAATTCTTTCTCTCTTATCAACATTTCTGAAAAGGTCAGTAAATACAGTAAAATATAGTTTACTTTAATAAAGAGGCATAAAAACACATGATGGAAATCCAGTTCTCTTACAGAGTTTTCTGAATTTTTACATTGCTTTGGACACCTGAAAAGCTCTTCTATCATCTTATTGAATCAGTAGTGTTTGACTTCAGTCTGACTCCAGATAAAGTGAACCTGGTCTGCACTGTGTCACATGTACACATTGTCACGCTTCATGTTGGTTAAAGCTCGATTAACCTGCTACTGTCCATACAGAGAGAGTAACGTGTTTGGTTATACATAACTGATCTGCCTTGGTGTTGATCATAACACCTAGACGACACACCTCTTAGTCTACAATTACACTCATTAATCTATATAGAGCTGTCTAAACTTATCATTAGTTTGTCTAAATTAAAAAAAAAATCATTATAAGCCTCATGTCAAATTTTTTCATGGAACGCACAAAAACACAATAAAAGTAGTCCATACTTTAACTCTGTTCAAAAATGTAAGGGCCGGTATAGATTAAAAAAAATCTCAAATGCTCACCAAATGCTCAAAAAATCTGTATCTCTGTAAAAGTAGTATCAGTGTGGAAAACTGATACAGTATGAAATAAAATTTATATTTTAATATATTTTACAAATGTTAAGTTAAATTGAAGTTCATTCCAGTAACGCTTCACTTGAAGGGGTGTGCATAAGACTAACATGACGCCTTCATAATCCTGACATGACACATGTTATGAATATGAAGGAAGTTTTATGCATGTTTATGACAACTGTCATTAAGTGTAATTCACTCAATTATGACACTTTTAATGCAAATATGACATTGTTTGAGATGTCATGACACCTTGACATAAACCAATACATCATAACCTGTCATTGTCTTTGTCATGACGACTTGACATTACTAAGACAACACAACCTGTCATAAACATGACATACATAGCAGATTAATTATCAAACTTAAGAAACCACTTAGCTTTATTGGTTAACATTACATTAAAATGTCAGTTGGTTGGTTTTGAAATTGGCTGTTATGAAGCCATTATAACATTTTAATGACAAATTCAATTTGTACCACTGTATTTGAGGTCACGAAAAATATTCATGACACAGTTATGACAGCCAATGTCAAAACCAACCATGACAGTTTAACTTAATTTAATGTCAAGTTGTCATAACAAAGACACTGACTTGCTATGGTATATTGGTTTATGTCAAGATGTCAGACCAAAGACATCTTAAACAATGTCATATTTGGATTCAAAATTACATTATTGAGCGAAAGACACTTCATGACAGTTGTCATAAACATGCATAAACCCTATTTCATATTCATGACATAATGTCATGGTTATGAAGGTGTCTTATGCACACCCCTTCAAGTAAAGTGTTACTTTATTCCTGTAATAGAAAAGCTTAATTAGATGCCATTACTTTTCAGTGTCATATGATATTTCAGAAACCTTTGTGGTATATTGATTTGGTGCTGATAATATTCTTATCAACGGTGAAAACAGATGTGCTGCTAAAAATTATTTGTGCAAACCGTGGCACGTTTTTCGTTTCAGGATTCTTTAAATAAAGAACAGCATTAACTTGAAATAGAATGCTTTTTGCAATAATTTTATAGATCTTAACTGTCACTTTTGATCAGTTAAAAGAATCCTTGCTCAATAAAAGAATTCATTTCAAAAATCGTACTAACCACAAACTTTTGAACAGTACACACGAAACCTAACCTCTTTTGAATAATCAGATTTCCATGAACACACAGTCGTACACTGCTGCTAGAACTTGTTTGGTGGTTCAAAAGATATGGGATCCAAAGCAAAACGATATATGAAGATGGAAGTGGGGGTGCTGAGTCACAATATATCAAGCCTGGGCTTGACATCAGAGTTAGGGAAGACGGTTATTCTCTGGGGCGAGTCTATCATTTGTCAACCACTGTCTCTTGCAACTGATAGCGAATGCATCATTGGAACTACACAACCTTGACTCAAACCTTTCCCAGGGGCTGGGTTAACATTAGGGTAAATGGTGAGCCTGCGTGTCAGTTTGTACAGTTCAGGGGTGAGAGAGGGGTGAGAATTGTTTTAAGACAGGTGTGTAGTGTATCTGCATGCATGCATGCATGGTAGATTTAAATAAATAACAATAAATGAAATGGAAGTTGCGATAGTTTAGTCACTATTGTGATGTGCATATCCGAGTGAAACGGCTTTCTTGAACAAGGCAAAATGTAGGGCTGGACTTGATTATGCCCATAAGGAATTGATGTGATTTGCAGTGTGATCGCATAAGGGATAGGTTGCCCTGCTCTTATACCAGTAAACACGTCACCAGGAGATGCCGCTGCAAGAGGAGGGGGACTATTTTTTTTTTAATATAAGATTATGAAGGTACATGAATATTCATTTTTAAGTAATGATGTTCAAATAAATATTCAAATAAAAACAAAAATAAAAAATCGTCTTGATTTCATGGTGATTTACGAGTGTTTGAAATTAGAACTAATTTAGAAGACTGCAGTGAATGAATTTAGATTATAGTCAGAGTGAGACAAAGGTCACCTAGACATGCTTTTGTGAACACACAGTTGTGGATGACAGAAAGAGCCATTGATGGAGAAGCACAATGCAAAGTACACTGACAAATGCTTGAATTCCATTATAGGGCTTCTCCTCCAACTGCTTGTTTCCTTTTCGTGTTTGCATGCTCACGCTGCCCGTGGGTCAGTGCTGGGGGAGTTTAGTGACAAAGCTGTCATTGTGCTCCCAGGTTAGAGAGAGAGAAAGATTGCACAAACTATGCCTCATTCCACTTCCTCTTTCTTTTCCGGCCATGCAAACTGGTCAGCTTAGTTTATAAGACTAAAACTGACTGGTCATTTTTCACTGAGAGCACAACCTAAGTAGTCTAGTCAGATTTAAATAACCATGTAGCGTAACAGGGTTATTATAATGAACTGAAACCATTAAAAAAGTATCTGAAAGGAGATTAAACTATACAAAACTTATTTTATTTAACCCATTCGCCAAAGAAATATTTATCATTTTTATTTAGTTTGACTCGAGTTACTAAAATAACTGAAAGATATTAAAAGACAAAAAAACTAATTCAAATTAAAATATATAAAAAATATAAACTAATTAAAAGCATTAAGAAAAAATGGTTATTAAATGGTTTCTGGTTATTAAACATTAGTGGATCATGTTCATTGATGTAAATGTAATAAAGTACACACGATGGTTGAGAAAAGAGCTCTGTCATCATACAGAAGGTTTGCAGGTGCCTTTTAGTTTGAAAGGATATTTTCTATCTAGTGCAATGAAATATAAAGTTATCGAGTCTACATATCACGTCCATTGACTGGTTCCTGGGAGACATCAAATGAGCATCTTAAAGGGATACTCCACTTTTTTTGGAAATAGGCTCATTTTACAACTCTCCCAGAGTTAAACAGTTGGGTTTTACTGTTTTCGATTCCATCCGGCTGATTTTCTGATATTTAGAAGAATATCAGTAACCAGACAGTTTCTGGTCTCATTGACTACCATAGTATATATTTTTTTCCTACTATGGAAGTCAATGAGACCAGAAACTGTCTGGTTACTGATATTCTTCTAAATCTCAGAAAATCAGCTGAATGGATTCGAAAACGGTAAAACTCAAATGTTTAACCCTGAGGGAGTTGTAAAATGAGCCTATTTCCCAAAAAAGTGGAGTGTCCCTTTAATTCATCTGCTTCATCAACAAAAACACACTGTGTGGGTTGGAAAATGATATTTTTTCACCTCAAGGCCTTTTATGACCACACAAAAATGTGAAGTTGCCTTCATCATCTGAGGTTTACTGGTTTCGGGCATTCCTGGTCTGTCCTTCAGAGGAAGGAACAATGAGAGTCTGTGTGATACTCATTAACATCTGGAGCAGAGGAGAGAAAAGGCCTGCGTCCACATCCAACACTTGTCAGATGACCCTGATCTGTGTGTTTCTCCACTGCAGCCAGAGCATCTGCGACTCTAGAAGAAAAGAAGACGAATGTTATGGACTTTCTCTGGATGTCCTTTTTCAATTAAGTATGAAGGTTGAAGACTAAGGTGAGACTTGTCTTTTCCTCGACGGCTTTCAGTTTTAATATCAAATATCAATTCAACTTTAACCATCATGTTGTTTAGGGAAATGATGGAATCCACAATGAACTACTTTGCTCTGCTAGTGATTTCAGCTTGTTTCATCTTGTGTACCTCTGCAAAATACCACCATCATAATCAAGGTATTGCAGTTGATATTAGAGATGTTGTGATTACAATGTAAACATGATTTGAAAGCTATTACAAGACGAAAAATTACAAAAATATATCTTTACACATTTTAACAATATTACATTACTCAATGATCTTTTTCTAGACAAGGGCAAAGAGCTAAAATACCTCATGGAGCCTCTGGTATATGCTGAGGTCACTGCTCGTCGTGGACACACAGCTGTTTTGCCCTGCATGATGAGGCTCAAACCACAGCAGTACAGATTAAAGTGGACTAAAATCGACCCCCCTAGTCAAGGAGTGGAAAACATAGTGTTTATAACAAATGGACATGCAGATAAGCAGTATGGCTCACTGGGGCCTCGAGCGTCTCTCCTGCGTGCGCATGACCTGGATGTTTCCCTCCGTTTGACCGATTCAAAGCTTGAAGATGATGGCAGCTACCGCTGTGAACTGATCAACGGCATTGAGGATGAAAGTGTTACTATTACGCTGAGGATTGAAGGTAGGACAGGGCGATAATCGGTAATAATCTTGATTTTTATAACAACCGTAAATAATAATAATAACAAAAGTTATAAAAACATGACTACTACTACAACTACTATACTAATTTATGATTATTATTATTATTAGTAGTAGTAGTAGTAGTCTTCCTGTCGTTTTCCTGTTATAATTAGGTTTTTATTAGGATAATAATAATCAATAATAAAATGTATATAAATATTTTAGATAATTTATAACACTTAAAGCTGCAGTTTTTCCTCTTTGTCGCCATCTCTGTTCGAAATCTGCAATTGCAGTGATTCGTGGAAGTATCAACTTTACATGAGTTGTACTTCGACATGGCACAGCGTGGATGAACACAATGTTTGAGGAGACTGTGAGGCTGTTAGTCACCACGCCGTTGTGGATACTGTCATTCAGAATCACAGATTATTCATTTTGGATGTATGACCAATATAATCATTTTCACCGGAAAATGCCATCTGAACTAGTAAGAAACATCCGCTTTTTTTCTGAGCAATTAAGGGGAAAAAAGCATTCGAAAAATCGCTTATCATATCACGCAAAACCGTGCAAATTATCTTTGTTCTCAAATTGTTAATGTTAACAACGTCAGCATTGCGCGACTACATGTAATGTCCTTCCGATATGTGTCCTTGTTTTCGCATGGGCCAGTTATGCGTATATATTGAAATATATTGTAATATATTCATTATGATGTAATTATTAATTTGCCATGTATTTCAGGGGTTGTATTTCCTTATCAGAGTCACCATGGTCGGTACAGATTCACTTTCTTTGAAGCTCAAAAGGCCTGTGCTGAACAGGATGCAACACTGGCCTCTTACAAGCAGCTTTACCGGGGTAATAATAACATTTACACATTTTGATTGTTTACTTTTATGAGCACTTTTTTCACTTTTGAGCAATATTGTCCAAAGTTTCATTAAAAAGATAGTTCGAGTAAAAATTCTGTCATCATTTAATATTTTTTCGTACTATGGAAGAAAATATCTTCTTTTGTTTTCAACAGAACTCATTCAAGTTTAGAAAAACTTAAGGGTGAGTAAATGATGACAGAATTTTCAGTAAATCTTTAATTTAGGGTCCTATTCTCATTATTTGCCAGTTTCTTATTGGCATTCATATTACTGGGATATTGGCTATTTTGCCTAAATTTAAATATATTGGCCTAAATCCATTTAAGTTGACTGTTATGTGTTTACCTGTATCCATGTATGATCCTACTTTTCAGCCTGGACTGAAGGGTTGGACTGGTGCAATGCTGGATGGCTGAGCGATGGAACTGTCAATTACCCAGTCCTGCACCCACGGCCGGCTTGTGGAGGGGATCTTCTATCAGGCATCCGAAGTTATGGACCTCGTCACAAAACACGGGACCACTATGATGCTTTCTGTTTCACCTCTACCACTAAGGGTCAGTGAATAGGGAATCTGCTGTGCCTGGAATTACAATTGTATTCAGATGATGAGAACATATTTATTACCAACCCCAAACCTTTAAACAGTGGTGTATATCATTTTTTCCCAACATCTGTGTGTCTAGATCTGTGATCCTTTCCTGAAACAATAATTGTTACAATTTTCGGATAAACTGAATCAGCTTGAAGGCGTCTTTTATGGGAGAGATCTTAAACTGTTTCTGTTTAAAACAAATGGCCATTATAAACAGTTGCTGTTTGTTTCCCCAATAGACAAAAGAGACACACCCGATCAGATCTCTTGTTTTTGTCTTTAGGAAAGACTAAGTCTGTTACTCTGTAGAAAGACATTTGAGCTTTCACTATGCCCACATGAGACTGTTGAATATGGCACTGGAGACTTGAATGTCACTAATGACAGATATAGGAATTGCACCGAGAACCGACCACAGTTGTTCACTAACACATGGGGTTATTATTTCTATTTTCATCTTATAAATGTAAAAATGTGAAAATAAAAGATAAATTAAAACAAACAAAAAAAACTAACTTTTTTGCTTCCCCAGGCTCTGTTTTCTTCATTCCTGGGCAGTTGGATTTTGTCGAGGCTGAACATGCCTGCAGACGGGAGGGTGCCGGTCTAGCGAGGACTGGTCAGATCTTCTCATCTTGGAAGTTTCAGCAGCTGGACCGCTGTGATGGAGGCTGGCTGCAGGATGGTAGTGTACGATTCCCCATCATCAACCCGAGGGAGCGTTGTGGAGGGATTGCAGAGCCAGGGGTTCGGAGCTTTGGGTATCCCAGCAAAAGTTTGCGTCTTTATGGGGCTTATTGCTACAGGTAACTGGTCCAGATTTTCTTGCCAGGTAAATTTTGTGTACTTACGGCACACACCTAAATGTGAGGTCCCTAAAAGGTGCCGAACGTATCCTTCATATGTACGCATTTGTACGCATTTGTACGCACCACTAGAGGCTCTCTGGACTGTTGAGCTGCAGGAAAGAAAATGTATGCACTATACAGTACATAGCATAGCATACTGGGTTACAGCTAGCACAGGGTTATATACAGTAATAGTTCATTTAATAAGCTTGTTTTAAAGCAGGAAATATTAGATCCTTCTGTGAAAACTTCAAACTTCTGGAATGACACAGAAAGTCTTTAGCCTATGCTTGAATAGCTGCTAGTTTGAAATGTTAACTCTTTAGCTCTGACTAAGGCTGTGCAGCATATTTCAGTGGCAACATGTATTAAATATATAGCACCTAAATGTTATATTGTGTAGCACCATATACTGGATGGTACCTGACGGTTGGATTTTCATTTATTTATTTATTTTAACAGTCAATGAGCAAAATAGTAAGATTGCAAGATCAAATATTAAAATTTGAAATATATCTGCTAGATTAGGTTTTTTTTTTGTAACAGTCCTAATGCGTCATTTATAAATTACATGCACATAGTGTTTTATATTCTTCACAAATCTCAACCTCGACGCTAGTTAGAATATGAACCAAAGAGTTTTTAATTCTTAATCAATACTAATCAAGAAAATTCATAAACATATTTCTCATTGTAATAACTTTTTTTATTGTGATTGCTCTTTTTGCTTGGAATGTAATTCATCCATTCAGTTTCTAGAGTGATGAAATACGCCCTGTTATCAGGCTATCAAACACTAAAATATGATTTTGTTAGTGATGCATCTTCTGAAACAAAATGAGTAGTCCACTAAAAATGGCCATCCTTCAGAGTAGCCTACAGTACAGACCTGAATAACTGAGCACCAAGTTTAATGTTTTCCCATAATTAGACTCCACGTAGGTCTTGAAATCACAAACATTTGTGGATTGCATATCTACCCTGCTTTATAGAGGTATGCTGACCCAATAACTTTTTTTGTATATATTTTTTTTTGTAGAAAAAGTTGACATTTTCATGCATTTCACTTCTAGAATATTCTAAAACCAACGTCATGAATCAGAATATTCCTGTTTATTAAGTTAGGTCACTGTTAGTCAATGAGTTGTTGATCTCAAGTTGAATCTTGGTTGGCAAGGAAAATCGAGGAAAAACACAGGAACCTCTTGTGTTTAAGAATTGATAAGCAATGCTAAAGTGCAACAACATAAAACAAAGTAATTCAGACCAGCTGATGTTAGACAGCACGTGTTCATAGGTTTATCTTATAATTTATTTAAAAAAAAAACACAAACAAAAAGTAATGGGAGCCTGGTCCAACAGTTACGAGCTTTGTTTGGATGTTGCTTTTTATCAAGTGTGCTTTGATCTTAGAATTACAAAATGTAATTCAGTGTCATGGTCTACACAGAAAAAAAAAAAACATTAATGAGACTTAAGTCGTCGGTTACAGATATTTGCCGTACTTAAACTGTTATCCGATTTTACCATTAAAAAAAAAAGTTAAGTGGGACAGATTTCTATATATAACATTGAACTTTGTAGAGTTGGTCGATGAACGCCTTAAAAGATGATAAAAGAAGAACAACATAAACAGGAGAATAAAAGAAATAATGAAATGCTATGCAGTGTGCTTGTTTCAAAAGTTCCATTTTATATCCTTATATTCAGGTGTTGTTTTTATTACGGTGTCTTCTACGACTATTTCCTTGTCCTGACCTGTGGGCCATGTTACCAGTTCTCCATTTAAGTATGCTGGTCCCACTGTGAACAAAATACATGAAATAAACACGGCACGAAAAACTTTTGGGATTCATCCTTTAATTTTGCAACACCAGTGATGCTTAGAATAATATAATATAATATAATATAATATAAAACAAATTTTCACCTGGTGTACAAGTGATCTTAGGTTCCTCCCACTGTCCGTTGCTCTGACATGTGATGACAGGATTCTGTCTCTGGAAAAAGCCGGGCTCACAGTAGTAGCGCACCTGTGAGTTCGCCCTGTACTTTAGTTGACGACGTCCAAACATTTTAGCGTGCAGCACAAGAGGGGGCTGGCCACAGAACGCTGCTAAAGAGAAACAAACAACGATGATCTTTTGCTCTTTCTGGGCCAACGCACCCCTGCAGAAGGTGATGTACTCACCAATGCCCTTCTTGCAGGTGTAGGAAAGCTGGTAGTTACAAGGGATATCACTCCAGCGGCCATCATCATACCACACCATGACAACACAATCCTCCCCTGACAGGAAGTAGCTGTCTGGTTGTCCACGATACCAGTTCTCAAACAGCTGAGAGAGAGAGAGAGAGAGAGAGAGAGAGAGAGAGAGGAAAAACAGGGGAACAAAAATAAATAAATTGAATTAAATATTGGAACTTGCAGTTGCAGTCTAGAAAACCCTGCTTAGTGCATGTAATATATTCAACTAGTAAGATACACTTGGTTTTGTCTTTTTTTCTTTCCTTTTTTAATACAGAAAGCCAAAGTAGGCTCACCAGAGGGCTCCCATCTGACCAACGGAAATCTCCCTCGATGGTTTTGTCATTGAGACCGGTCCACTGATATTCCCTGTACTTATCTAAGGAAAGAGAAAAGCATAGAAATGCCAAATAACCAGCATACACTGTCAGTAAGACATAACACAGACTCCAGTTTAACACCCGGATGCATCATGTATGACAAAAAAGCATGGGCTTCTTTAACACAACCCTCATTCACTGACATGAATAAGGTTACATGTTCAAAGCCCTTCAACGTTTTGATGATTGTATAGAAAGGCAGAGGAAAATGCTGGGCCCTTCAATGTTATGTCAACAAACTTGGTCCTTTATGAATTCCTATATGTACTGTAAGCTAAACCGCTTCAGCAGCTTGACATACCTTTTTTTGACTCTTTATTTAAAGGGATAGTTCAATCTGAAATTAATTTTTGATATGTTTTAGCTTACCTCAAGGGCATCCAAGATGTAGATGTCTTTGTTTCCACAGTATTTTCAATTTTGATATTTTTAGGTCAAACCGTTCTTGTCTGTCAGTCATATAATGCATGCTCTTTGAGGTGGACCCTATATACCTCCATTATATGACTGACAGACAAGAACGGTTTGACCTAAAAACATCAAAATTGACAATACTGTGGAAACACCTTCATCTTGGATGCCCTTGAGGTAAGCTAAAACATATCAAAAATTAATTTCAAAGTGAACTATCCCTTTAAGCAATATCACTCAGGCAAGAGTGCTGCTTTTCTGATTCAGTCATATGGTCTCGGAAAATATTGCTTTTATGTAACAGTTCAGTAAACAAGAAGTTAGTATAGGCTAACTTACAATATTGGCATTAGCTTAGTTCCTTTTTGCTCATCATGAATATAGCTCCAAACGAAGCCAAAGCAGATTTATCCAGTGCACGTATACAAATAAACAGACTGTAATGTTTCGTTCCTGAATAAATTAGTTTTTTAACAAATTGGCGGAGTAAAAAATGCAATGACTTATAATAGAGACTTAACTTTGTTTATTGCTGATTGAATCAGTGTTTTTGAACAAATTGGTCGAACGAATGATGATTCACTTATCAGTTATCACTCACTATCGCGCCACCTACTGGCAGAAAGAGTTACTGAAAAATCAACACCACTTGTGAAGACTGACATCATCTACAACCTAAAAAATGACACCTGCTTAAACACATTCCATCGGATTCAAATCAGGTCACATCAAGATTAAATTTTTGACATCATATGATGTTAAAGTCAAACTGATAGGATCAACAGGATGGGGCCACCTCTACAAACAGCTGTTCATAGCATGTGACATACCATTGATAAACTCCTGTTCCTCAGGTGACATAACAGAGACCAGGTGACCTCCGCACATGCGACAGTGCTGCTCTGCTACCTCCCATTTCTGCCGTTTCGTGAAATGTTTGTAACAAAACCCTTGGAACTTTTCCCATCCTGGTTCACAGTGCTCTAGATCTTTTTTGGAAGAGAGAGGACAACATTAAGTGCATTAAACGGTCTAATATAAGGCCGTTTTGGTATTAAAAATAAATAAATAAATCCTCCAAATGCTAACTTTTTACAGTGTAAAAGTATAATAAGTCATAAAGGCAACTCACCTGTCTCACAGAAGTCACCTCCATAAGTGGGTAGACAGAGACATCTACGACCTGCTCCACTGTCCACACAAGTCCCTCCATTTTTACATGGGTTCTCCAAACATGCATCTAAAAGGCCATTCATGTTTTTATTGCTGACTAAAAAAATATTGCACACAAGTGAAGGATGTAAAATCATGTATGATTATAACCACAAGGTGGCGTTAATATGCAGTAAAAGCCATATTGAGACCATATATACTGTACACAACTTGTGGAGCACAACTCAAAGAACATGCTACAACTAGATTCCTGATTGGCTCTGTTAATCTCATTCTATCTAAAACATGCCATAGCAGAACCGAATCCATTGCCTTTTCTTTCTGATTTTTCTGTAACTTATCAGTTTCTAGTCATCATGGCCCCACTAAACTTCTCCTTCATGCAACACTGAAACTATTTGTTGTGGTGGGGGTTACACATTTCTGATAAATTCTCTCTATCTATCTGCACTGTAGTCTTTGATGGACGTGCTAATCAGTTGTTACAGATTAAGATTAGTACATGTCAGTTATCAAGTTTCTAGGTATTTTAAAGAGATGTACTGTCTCTGCCAAGGTTTGGAAGATAAACAGCGCCCCCTTTGGAGATGTGTTGCTCAAGTGATTTAAACAACCAATAAAAGGGGTTTTAACTCCCAGCTGGCTTATTTGTTATTTCGTAAAAATTGTTTTAACTGTATTAAACATTATTATTTGAATCCTTAATTGAAATAAAGCCGAAAAAAGTTACTGTAAAAAATTAAATAAGATTCTAAAATGATCAAATATGATCAAATGATCAAATAACAAGTACTAAAATTATCAAATGAAATAATAATAAAATAAAACTGAATATTATTTTTTAAATAAATGTTGTTGTTTTTTTAAATGGCAAAAGCACATAACAAAATGACTAAATCCGAAGCTAAATATAAATATAAATGATCATTCAAAATATTAATAAACACTATAATAGTATAACACTGGTATAAGGGGCCTAGTTTGATATTTTATCATTAAATACCCCCCACCCCACCCACATGCAGTAGAACAATCTGTTTACCTGAAATGTAGCCTGTCATATCCAACACTTTCTGTGTAGGGCTGGCAGATAGAGTGGCAGACTCAGGTGTGATTTTAACATGAGTCTCATCTTCTGTATTGGCTGTGTTTGCTTTAGTCATGAGATCATAATCATTATCATCATCATCATCATCTTCATTGTGAGTTGTCGTAGTGGATGGTTTCTGGGTTTGCTCCATGTGCTCATTGATGGAGTCAGATTCACTTAAGGTTTTGATGTCTGTGGTAAGTGCAGCTTCTCCACTGAATTCAACATCTGCTCTGAACTCTCCTGGGTTTGTGGAAGAGGCCACAGACGGCCAGGTGGGACTTTGGGTCCCATGAGGAAGAAATGTAACCTCCAGACTTGTTGTGGGTCCCACAGTGCTGTTCTGATTATCTTCATTATCACTATTGGTTTCATTATGCTCCTGCATATCTGTCAGGTTAGAGGGAGTGATGGTGGCCACTTTTGTGTATGGAAGCTTAGTAACTGACCAGTTTCCTGGAGGTTCTCCTTCTCCAGAGGACTCATCCTCATCGCTGTCTTCAACGTTGAAAGTTATAGTAGAATTATTAAGCTCAGTGGATGTGGTGATTAGGTGATTAGGTGCTCCTCCAAGCTCTTCCTGTTCCACCTTCTCCAGTTCTTCTTCCACAATCCCAAGGCCAAATGGAGTGGTGCTTTCAGAGAGGACTCCTTCCATTTCCAGTGGAGAACTGATTTCTACTTGTGCAGGCCCATGTGTGGTTGATGTGCCAAACAGATAAGGCATAGGGCTGGTCAGCAGTGTGACTGGGAGGTCATCATCATGATCGCCAGAACCTTCTGACGACTCCGTTTCCTTCAGTGTTGTGCCCACAGTCGAATAATCACTGACATCATCATCATCTGCACCAAGAGACACAGGAACAGCTGAGGTCTCCTCGGTATTGTGATGGTCTGCAGAACTGTTTTCATGAATGGGTTTAAAAGCTGACAGTGAACAAAATCAAAGAATTTTTATGCAATTTACAACCATGATCAATACATGGAAATCAATCAATCAATCAATCAATCAATCAATCAATCAATCAATCAATCAATCAATCAATCAATCAATCAATCAATCAATCAATCAATCTGTTTAACATCCTTCCCTTGTGAATTAAAAAACGCTTATAGTCATTGAGGGGTTGTCCAAGACCCCAGGACTATTGTTTGCCTGAAACACGAATACAGATTTTTTTTTTTTTTTTTATGGATTCAAGGAGTTTTGAGGTTGAAATTTAAAAAAGTAACAAATCCTTTCCTCACAGGTCAATTTAACCAATATAGGAATGAATGGAATGCGAAGAATGCTTCAGTACACATAGAAAAGCCTAAAAATGCTCAATATTCAAACTAAAATTGCTACTTTGCCCAAAAATGATATTATAAATGTCTACAAGTGTATCTAAATGCATACTGAATAAAAACTGACTTTAGGACCCAGAACAGCTCATTTGTTCCAAATAGTGCTATAAGGCCATCTAGTGACTAGAGTCATGAAAGATCATTTTATATATATTTTTTTCCACAAGAGGTCGGCAAAAACAACCAATGTAAGATATTTTGAGGTGAATTAAAAGGTTTATGCATGACATTTTGAGTTATTTTGAATTTAAGTTGCAATTGAAAATAAATTTGAGGAATGTGCTTAAATTACTATTTATTTATTTTTATTAATCAAATATAGTCATTCAAAGGTAAATAAAATAAAAAATTATATATCCCAAAAAATTGCATTAAAAATAGAATATTATCAAAATGAAATAAAATAAGCCTTCTGGACAAAAATAAATTAAGTATAATTTTAGGGCGACCCGCAAGGGAAGGATTTGTTACAGGATGCAAGGGAAGTTTTGTCCATAAAGCCTCTAAACCGTCAGAGTTTAAGGCTTTTTCCAAAAACTTTCCAAACATGGTTTAACGAATGAATGAATAAATAAATAATTCAATTCATTTTAACTAAACAATTAATAGTTAAACAATTTTAAAGGCATTTTCAATTCAGTTCTGAATGGCACACATCCCTGATTTTGGTATATTTTTGGACACAAAAAACATTATTTGCTCATACACTGTGTGAATATTTCTAAACTGTGTTTCTTTTTACTTACTTGTGCTAACAGTGTTCAGATGCGTTAATGAGAACCTCTCAGTCTCAGTCTCAGTTGTCGATGCTCCATATGTCTCTGATATCTCCTTTTCTGTGGATAAAAAGGACAAATCCTCACCGGAACCATCCAACCAATCTTCAGTGCTGGATGTTCTTACTGAGGTGGACTGAGTTGTATGTGTAAAAAGACCTTGGTCTTCATCTGACCCTGGAGCTTCTGTGATATTTCCTGCATTTTCCTCGACTGTAGCACCTTCAGGAAGATATGTTGAGGGACCCGACTGGACTGGCGGATTGTAAGTTGTGGTGTCATTGCTCGAGTCATATTTCATCGTAGTGCCCTCGGTAGTCGTAGAGATCTCGCTAGTCACATGATCTTCATCCTCATTCTCTACGTTGGTGTCAGGCATGGCTTGGAAGTGTTTGGACCCATCTATCTCCTTTGGTTGAGAAGACGGTACCTCTGTGGTCTCAGACTGAGCCTCTGTAAGTGGGACATAGTCAATGGGCTCTCCTGGCTCATAGTTGGCATCTGGCATTGGTTGGTAGTGTCTATGATTGCTGCTCTTAACACCATCAATTGCTGAAGCTTTTATCTCTGGTTCTCCTTCTTGCATGACATTTTTGTGTTTTGGATCCATGTAAATCTCTGGAACAGACTCAACTTTTTGCCAGGTGACCTCAGTGGGCTCAAGATATCGGTCTGTGCTGGCAGGGGAGCTGATGTCTTTTTTGGTGCTAGCAGTGACATCTTCCTGAGAGCTTGGGGTATGGTTGGGTTGCTCAGGTTCTGAAGTAGTCTGTGTACTGTAGATGGAGAAAGACTCAACAGCCCCCATAGCTTCATTTTCGGACTGTTGAGTGACCTGATCCATGCTGTACTCCTCTTGGGGATCTGTTAGAGTCACAATATGCTGCTCCGTGTCCTCTGGCACTGTTGCCATATAATCTTTAGGTGGGACTGTCTGAGAGTTGCTGTTAGCTGCAGAGGAAGAGCAGAAGAGATTTATCCAAGCATTATGATTGTATGGTGATTGAATATGATTAATAGTTTAGGTCATGTGTAATTTGGACTTCTCTGTGCATGCTCTATGAGGTGGACCCCATATAGACCATTTCACAAGATGTAAACAACACTGGTCCAGAAACACTTCCTGTTTGTAACTGTTTTCTTTATTTCACATGTAAAGAAAACATCTTAAAGATGTGCGATTAACTTTTTGATTCAGTTTTAAAATGTTCTGTTGGTTGTATTTTATCCCAGCTTTTATGTAGTGTTAAAAGTGCTTCAGTGCTTCTGGACCAGTGTTGTTTACATCTTGTGAAATGGTCTATACCTGCATTATTTGACTGACAGACAAGAACGGTTTGCCATAAAATTATAAAAATTTAAACTATTGTGGAAACAAAGACACCTATATCTTGGATGCCCTTGAGGTAAGCTAAAACATACCAAAAATTAATTTCAAAGTGAACTATCCCTTTAAATACGGGACGATTCTGTATCATACAGAACAGTGGCAGACTGGTAGCTCTAGTATGTGCAACACTCAAATTTTGACCCGGATTCAAACCCATCTGTCAATACCTCTGAAGCAGTAGGCATCATAGGGAGTATGTGGTTCCGGGAATCCTGTTTGATTGCTAAATCGATAGACTGTCTTGACACCAGGTTCAGAGCCCCCACACCGTTCACGAGGGGTCACAATGGGGTAGCGAACGCTTCCATCAGCAAGCCAGCCAGGACTGCAGTGATTCAGACCATCATTCCATGCGGCATACAGCTGGCCAGTGGTGGCTAACTGAGCTCCCTGCTGTTCACAGTATGTCTTAGCTTCTGACAAGCTGAAACGCTGTGGGGTTGACCCATGAAAAACCTCCCCTAAAAACAGTTACATCAATGAATGAACAAACAATTTTTGCTTTCAAAAGTCATTGTAAACAGGTTGCATTCTTTGAATTGGGACTTCTTGCCAATATCAAGAGCTAATTTGGAGCATAGATAGCATTGTTTGTAAAAGTGAATGTTAGCAATGTTTTGGGATTGGTTTACCATGAATGTTCTCCACATAGCAATACACATCAAAGAGTTCATCATTATCCATCATGCCATAGTTCCGAACGCCTGGTAATCCATCCATGTCTCCAAAACAGCCTTCACGAGGCATTTGGATTGGGTATCTAAGAAGGCATCGCAATAAAAATTTTAATGGACTTTAAAAATGCATGTATTTTTGTCATTAGTCAAAACCATCTAAGCTTAGTCTTGTTGTTACCTAAAATAATTTCACTATTTTATAACATAAATACAGTGGCAGGACAATGTTGCCCTGGTTAGTGTCTGCCCACTTTTTCAGCAGCCAGAAATTTTTCCCAAATAATCTTTCTGATAGAATGTTTTCATGTAAGCCACAAGGCAAAACAATCAGCTATGTGGTGAATAACAATATTATAAACTTTGATTTGAAGAAAAAAAAATTCACAGTCCTTTATAGGAGTGGGAAGACTCCTTGTGCGACTTGCTTGTCATGAATCATTGAGATTTCTTTGCAGAATTATTATGGGTAAAATATAGTTTTTCACAAGAACTTCTTCTGTTAAACATGATTATTTAATAAATAAGTTAAAATATTATGAGTTGATTGTTTTAACAAAAGCATATACCTCTGATTAACAACAGCGTTGTTTGCAGTAGGTCTGTCTTGAACGTTTTTTATGTTGTTGTTTACAATCAATTTCCTTATGAAGAAAATGAATTAGATTGGCTTTTGTTGCACAATATTTGTTCAGAAATCTATTCCAAATATTAAATATATATGGTATATATACGTATATTTTCTTTGCTTTACGTGTTAGACAAATTGCTAGCTAGTCCCTGGAAACTTGTCTGCATTACATTTAGTGCAAGTATACATCTCACAGGATGGCATAATTGGTAATTTGATGTGTCTGTCACTCACCTAACAGAGCGATCTGAAACCCAACCAGCGTCACACTGCTCATAGCCACTGTGGTACGCAGCCACCAGCTGCTCTGGAGAAGCAATCTGAGCACCAATGTCCTCACATGCATCTTTGGCCTCATCAAAAGTGAAAGCATAGCGACTTGAGGTGTGGCGGTAGTGGAAAACAACACCTAAGAACACATATTAGCATATTAGTGCTCTCATTTATCACAGCTTTTGAACTGTTATAAAGTATCAGTAGCCATTTTCTAGAGTGGAAAATATCTGTCTTACTAAAACACTGCATTTGAAGAAAACAGTCACCGTAATTTATTATTAGCTGTAGGAATATTGTGCAGCACAAGTGCTTTCAACACTGATAATAATAAAGATTTTTTCTTAAGCATCAAATCAGCATATAAGAATGATTTCTGAAGGATCATGTGACACTGAAGACTGGAGTAATGGCTGCTGAAAATTCAGTTTTGCTTTCACAGGAATAAATTACTTTTCAAGTTATTTTAATTTGTAAAATAAAATAGGCCTATACATAACTTTTTTACTGTATTTTTTATTTTCTTTTATTTTAAACTATATATACACGTATCTTTACAATAAAATATACTACAGAAGTCTCTTATGTCCAACGAGGCTGCATGTATTTGATTTTTTATTTATATATAATATATATACACGTATAATGAAATGTTCTGTTAAATGTATTTTATATACATTTATTTAATGCATTTAAGCAAGACTTTACATTACAATCTTATGAACTACTTCAAAACACTTCTGATTATCATCAAAATCTAAAGTTTTGTCACAGACAGAGACTTTCAAATAATAATCACCTTTTACTTTGACTTGGGCCTGGTCGTGAGCATCCTCCAAGCCATGCTGGACTTCACAGCGGTAGAAGCCTGTATCATTTTGCATCAGCCCATCCAGTCTGAGGGTAAGATCAGCTGAAGAGGCAGCATAATTCAGCAGTGAAGCCCTGCCTTTATACAACTCACTCACCTTTACCCGCTCACCACGGGCCACTAGGATCTCTGTCTCTCTGTTTGATGAAAGAAAGCTCCATTTGACTCGTGATTGGTTCAGTACGGCATGCCGACCCAAAGACACGGACCGGGAGAGACTCACCAGGCAGGGCAGAGTCAGGGAGCCCCCCAAAATGGCAGACACTGGGCTATCAGGAATGGCCACTTGTAAGAATGTATTCTCATCTGAGGAAAATACATGAATGATTGAGGTACTAAAGAATTGTCAGTTTAATACTGAACTGAATTGGATTTCCATATTAAGTATTTAAAGCTTAAGTCCTATTGCAAGACCTTAGGTCCTATGACTTTTATTCATTCGCAGGATATGAATTCTTGATATCAATAATGACGTCATCACTCGCAGAAATACGAATTCTTGATATCAACAATTCAATTTCAGCTAGTAAAAAATATAATTCTTGATATCTGTAATTGTATTTTTACTAGTTAAATGTAACCATATTTAAATTCAATTGTTGATTATTTCTTATTAGTTGAAATTACAATTTCACAAATCAGAAATACAATTCTTAATAGTAAAAACCATAACTGTTGATATCAAAAATTGTATCTAAGAAATGTGAATTCCTGATATCAAAAATTAAATTGTCACTAGTTGAAATGTTAGTTCTTGATAACTGTAAATGTATTTCAACATGTTACATTTGTTATTTCTGTTATCTGAACATTTATTTATGATCAATATAATTTCAGTTATCTAAAATAGCTTTCTTAAAAGTAAAAATCACATTCATATCAGAAATTAACCATGTGTGGTCAACTAGTGACAAATTACTGATGAACTAGATGTTTACTAAATGTAATTGTTGTTGACATCAAGAATAGACATTTGCACTACTAACAAATTACTATTAATGATGCCCGTAAGAATTATATTTATGATAATGTGAAATTGGAATTTCAACAAGTAAGAAATCAATTATTGATATCAACAATTGAATTTGAATGGCAGCCTATGGTGACATTGCACTGGTGAAAATATAATTACAGATATCAAGAATAAAACATTTTAATAGTTGAGTTGAAATTTAATTTTTGATATCAATAATTAACATTTTTTTTTACTAGATGAAATGTAATTCCTGGTATCAAGAATTAGGATTTTAACTTGTGAAAATTGAATTGTTGATATCAAATATTCATCCTGCGAATGAATAAAAGTCAAAAAGGCTTGTCGGTCCCACTTTACATTAAGTGACTTTAACTATTTAAATGTATCATTTGACAATGCAACAATGACAACAATGCACTTATTATGTTTAGAAGTTTTTACATTGTTAAATAAATAAAAAAATACCTGCATGTTATTTCAGCTTTAATTAATTTAGGTAATTACATCTATAATTACCAGATCACAAAACCTGTTCCTTTAACTTTACCCATATCCCACCTCAAAAGCAGCAAAAGATTTTTGGGTTGCACTTTATTTTACAGTGTCCTTGTTATACATTTAAGTACTGAGTATCATTAATTAAACAATATGTACTTACTATGGCGTATAGGGTTAGGAATATGATTTGGTTTAGGGTTAGCTGCATGTAACTATGAATTAATTACTGTTATTACTACAGTAAATACATGTAACATGTAACAAGGACACTGTAAAATAAAGTGTTAAAGGGATACTCCACTTTTTTTTGGAAATAGGCTCATTTTACAACTCCCCCAGAGTTAAACAGTTGAGTTTTACTGTTTTCGAATCCATTCAGCCGATTTTCTGATATTTAGAAGAATATCAGTAACCAGACAGTTTCTGGTCTCATTGATTTCCATAATATATATATTTTTTCCTACTATGGAAGTCAATGAGACCAGAAACTGTCTGGTTACTGATATTTTTCTAAATATCAGAAAATCAGCTGAATGCATTTGAAAACGGAAACTCAACTGTTTAACTCTGAAGGAGTTGTAAAATGAGCCTATATTTCCAAAAAAGTGGAGTATCCCTTTAACAAATTTTCCAATTCAACATGGGCACAATAAGTATACTGTACCAAACATTAGTACATGGTAGTTACACCAATATAAAGTATAACTAAAGCTTATAATTAAATTGTACTGCGCATTTACAGGCTTTGCATTTCTGGAAAGCAATAAAAGTGTAATAACACACTCTATAACTTGTATCATAGTGTGAATGCTTGACTCCAAGAGCTGTCTGTGACCTGTACTGTTGTTTATCATTGATCATATCCTGTGTCTAGAGGTGAGACAAACCTGCTGCAGGACGTTGGGCGGCCGAAGATGACAAGACAAAGAGGCAGATGGTACGCAGCAGTATATGCAGGAACATCGCTGATCTGAGACCGAACAGAGGGAGAGGGAGAGAGAGAGAGAGAGAGAGAGAGAGAGAGAGAGAGAGAGAGAGAGAGAGAGAGAGAGAGAGAGAGAGAGAGAGAGAGAGAGAGAGAGAGAGAGAGAGAGAGAGAGAGAGAGAGAGAGAGAGAGAGAGAGAGAGCATAAATAGAAACAAAGTCAAAGAACAGAATTATAAAAGTCAAACTGGAACTGTGACATACCACAACAAAAAGTCTTTGAGTTGAAATGAAAGAAGCAAACATTTATTTCCAGTACAGCAATTTAGCTAATTTATGTCATTGAATTGAACTGCATTATGTTTCAGTGTGAGTTCATGGATATTCATATGGGAAAATGACACAATGTCTTGTGTGAGAAAGTGAGAAAATGAGAAAAGAAGGAGAGTAAGTTCTTTGTGTGTCTGCTGTTGCCAGATTGTGTGAATTAACATACTAAATATTTTAATTCACATTCTGAATTCTTGAGTCTTTTGAAATCAGACTGTTTGACTGCAACATTTCAATATATTATTAGCATTAGCATTAAGACTAGATTAGCATTATGTGACTAATTAAAGTGATTTTTAATATGTTCAATTAAGGAAATAAATAAGAGGTTTTCAAACTTTTTAGGACAGGGGATCTCCACCTAGTCACTCAGCAAACCTAGGGACCACTAAAAAACAATAATAATAAAACATATAAATATATAATTAAAAAAAATTATCATCAAGACCATTAACATTATTACGTTATATAATCTATAATGTAAAAAAAAAATCACATTTATATATATTTAAGAATAATATGCTCCCTGAACTACTTACAACTTATACCATATTATAATATGGTATAAAAAAGCCACAAGATTAAAGTTCAAACTGGTGTTTTCATAAACAATAGTAAATAAACATAGATATTGAACAGTGTTATCCATGTGAATTTTCCCATAAGAATATAATTAGGTAATATTATATGTAAACCAATTATATGTAAACAAGAAAATGTTCTATTTTTAATAGTCTTCTCCACAGATCCCCCTTTGATGCCCTTCGGTTTTAAAGTTATGAGCCTGAATAGAACAAAACAGAAAGGCTTGCCTACATTGTCACTGCAGACCCACAGCATAGTCTTTAGAGGGTGTGTTTATTCTTTACACAAAGAGACGCTGCAAACTTATAATTTGTTCTGAATAACATTTTATTTGTTTATTTGGCTTTATGTGTGGCTTTGCATTTTTTAACAAGCCTTTGTGAATCAGAGGTTAGTCGAGAGCTTGCTGGGCAGAGGATTTGGCAACCCTGCGCTATGTCCAGCTGGCATGATTCAGATCTAGAGTCTTTGGAAGCTCTTGTATGTGCCTTGAATTCTGACGAGTCATCGAACAGACTAACTATCCTTTTCTAGACATGAGCATCTCTTTACCAGTACATCCATCACTGCTAATGTCATCTTTATGCACCTGTCTCTGTGCAGCCCTTAAACTACACACAGAGCACAATATAGACTGTGTTTAGTTTAAACGGCCCAGTGAAAGGGGATGTTTTTAGCAGCTAGATGGTTTCTATGTGAGACAGGCCGAAATAAATAAATAAAAGACCACCTGCTAGATCCACTGAAATACTGTTTGTAAAGACTGAATGAATTGAATAGTGTCATGCCTCAAAGAGTGAGCCAGAAAAGCAAGTGGACATAACAGTGGTCTCGTTTATTCTAACAAAGTTTAAATATCTCAATGATTTAAAAAAAAAAAAAAATGCAAATATTCAAATAAGTTTTAGCAACACTAAACAATTTTCAAGTAGGACTCCAGGCACAGTTTAAATGAAGTGGAAGGTAATGAGTTGATTACATCAGTTTCACATGATGACATATTATTGACTTTAACTTATTTTAACAACAGGATGTTTACGGTGATGTTTGTGAAAAATAAGGGGTCATTTAAGTATCTACAGTAATTGTTACTCTTCTCTGTTTACATGAAACCTTTTACAACCAACCAGATGTGAAATTACAGACTACATCCCTAAAGAAAGACCATCATCTCTGATGTGTAATGTTCCCTAATAGAGCGCACGCTGATGTAAAGGACATTTACAGATGCAATGTGAGTTTTAATCAATGAGACAGACATGGAAGAGGAGTTTTTGTCTTCTGAACAATTAATCTCCGATTTACTCCTCTGATTTTGGACAGCAAATTCAGCAAACGTACCTTATGGATTTACAAAACAAACCTTTCAGCTGTGCTGCCATTCTGGATCACAAAAAAAAATAGTATGCAGGAGAAGTTCAACATTCACTCACTTCAGAAAAAAAACCAAATTTAATTTTGTTTATTAGTAAATTTGATTTGGATCATCACAGGTCAGCAGCAAAGACACTGGTTAATAAAATTAGATTAAATAGCAACATTAAGTATATTTGTGATAAAAAAAAGCGATAAATTTTTTTTTCTTTTTACAGAATCCACATTTTAACAGAAAAAATAAACAGTATGATCTTCTTGAAAAAGCAACAATTCCACAGCACACTTCCTTGATATAACCTTTTTCTCCTGTTTTCAATTTAAAAGTTCACCAAAGATATGGCCCATTAAGCTCTCGGATCCAGAGGTTCAACAGAAGTGGTTTACTGTAAGTATAAGACAGGAACTACAAAGCCCAGAAAAAGCTGAATTCTGGGCACAAAAGCCTCAGACGCACCAGAGCAGGAAGTTCTGACGCTATGGTGCATTTTTTAGAGATGTAGAGTAATGGGTACATGGAAACGGTACGCCTGAGAGGAAAAGAGAGAGAGAGATGGATGGAAACTGGCATGAACTGGTTGACCAGTAGCTGGATACACGAATGTGTGTCACCGCCATAGAGGAGGAGTGTGTTTGCAAATTCACTGTACCTTCTCTAAAAGTGCACTTGGGCTTTAATCTCCAGGATTAAAGAGGGAAGCACATAATTTTGTGGCAGTTTCGAGAAAGGAAACGCCAAGGACTGAACAAAGCTGCATTGCTGCTTGAGCAAGAAATAGATCTGTGTATCTTGTAACCTGTTGTTCCCGAGAAAATAATCAAACAGACGCAGCAACATTTCCATATAGGCCAAAAGTAAATCCAGATGGCTGCAAGGGCAAACATGGAGGACAGGGCCCAGCAACCTCAAGAGTGCTTAGGCAAGCATCTGCTGTCTGGAATACAGAATGACTTCATTTATTTCTCTTACACTGATTGTACAGAACGTATAAGAAGCTCACAATTCCCTGCTGAATACTTGGTTTTAGTCATGGACTAGTCTGCCATATTATGCCTATGCTGGATCTTTTGGATCAACTCTCAGACAAGGGATGGTAAAACAAAGCAGACATACTTTCCCTCACACACTTCATTCTCTGTGGAATGCTGCGATTTTTTGCATTTTCCCCATTTTTTTCCTTTACTTTTCCATGTGTTGTCTGTCAGCTTGGTCATGGGCACTATATAGCCTTGCTCTTTCTTCTCTCACAGTGACACACCCACCCTTAAACTCAAGCCATTTCTAACCTCGCATTACTCTCTGTGACTTCGTCCATCACCCCGGGCAACAGCACTGTCCCCAGAAACACAGAATGACCGGAACTCACACAGAGAGAGATAGAGAGAATAACTCTCCCAGGCTGCAGAGGTCTGAGGTGTTTTTAGCCAGCAGGCTGTGGTAGATCTGGCTAGCCAAGCATTCAGCCATTCTCTGAGCTCTGTAAGAATCTACAAGAACAGATCTGAAAAGTGGACTGAGCCTCACTAAACCAGAAAACACTACTGTCACTTTTGAATAATTTAATGCATCCTTCCTGAAGAAGGATAAGTAAAGATAAGGATTGCTGAATAAGGAAGTTTCATTAAAAAACGGGCTTTTGAACAGTTTATTAACTGCTAAATTAGCTAAATTAATAAATGTGTTTCTTTTTAAAAGAAACTACAATATAATATAACATAATACAAAATTATATATTATTATTATATATAATTATTATATTATTATATATAAAATAATAGTTAAATAAATACTAATACTGAAATAAATACCAATACTTAAATAAATGAATGAACGGTAATAATGGATAAAATAAACCTAAAGATAGAAAGACAGAAAGATAGAAAGATAGAAAGACAGCCCGATTTTGTTTTTTTACCAGCTGGAAAAGCTGAATTTGCTTTACATTAAGATTTAAAATAATCTACTCAGACCTGAACATAGTAACATAATTAATATATATATATATATATATATATATATATATATATATATATAGATAGATATATAAAACATTTAAACTGTGACATTAATGTATGAATCAAACGAGGAATCTGCAACAATCCCATCCTGTTTTCCTTTCTCAGTGGTTTATCACAAGTGACCCTTTACTCTTCACATTGGGGTGATCAGGACAGGACATGAGTGCTGTACCGTTAAATTAGGTCAGATGTGTCCTGCAGGGGTTCAGGCGAGTATTTTGGCAATGATGATTGAAAGAGAGAACACCTAAATAATTTGAGAGGGGAAATGACAAAATAATTTATTTTTATTCCAAAGATACTATAAGTGGATGCATAAATGTATATTTTTGTTCACAATGTCTTTAAAGAAAAGCAGCAGTGGAGATGCCTGATTCGACTCAAACAGTTAAACAATCTGACAGATGGTATTCATCCGTTTGACTTGAGCGCTGTTACACCTATTTGAGCGATGGGTTAATAAACAAGCTGAGCCACTGTGTGAAGATTAAAGGCTGAATAAAGTGCTGTAATTTTACATCTGAAAACACACTGCAGACATTCCCACTCACTGTCTCAATAGAATAAAGTTCAAGTAAGCACTGGAATAACTGCAAACCAAACAATTATTCATGAATCATGTCTCTCATGCAACATTTGGCACCTGGATTTCTGCTTATTTTGCTCCACAAAGCAAAATCATCCAGCAGGTGTGCTGCAGATATCTCTTCCCCACTTGTACAACCACCTCATGTATTTACAAAGCCTTTAGTCTCGAGCACAATTTTAAGATCTACTTAAATTTTCTATACAATAAAATCAGCACAATGTTAAAATGGCATTTGACAAGACTGAATTCAACCTTATATCCACTTCCAATAATATAATAGTGCTGGGTAGATTACTTACAAATTGTAGTTCTTTACTGAATCGTATACTTGCTTACTAGAGCCAGACCGATATATCGGCAGGCCGATATTATCGGCCGATATTAGGCATTTTCTAAAATATCGGTATCGGCAGTTATAATGGCCGATAAATGAATATTTCAAAAATAAAATAAAAATGGACGAATCACGCATCAACCATGTCGTGTGTTGTCAAAAAGTGCAGGTAAAGGGATAAGCAAGCTGACATTGTAATTATAAGGTAGCTTATAACTATTAGGCAATGTAGGGACTAATTATTATTTTATTTATCAGAACTTTAATATATTTTGATTTTCCTCTGTTCTGTTGTGACAATAGAAACAAGTTTCTTTTTAAAATGCATTATCATATTATTTTAGTTAAAACTCATAAATAAATAACTAATGTTAGGGAAATCTGTTAATATTTTGTTGCACGTTTCTGAAATAAAAATAATATCGGCCGATATATCGGAATATCGGATTTTAAAGCCAACAAATATTTGTATCGGTATCGGCCTTCAAAATCCTTTATCGGTCTGGCTCTATTGTTTACATTACACATTTTAGGTAATCTGACTACCTTTTGATTACTTTTGTTTTAACTTTGTTTGTAACATTAAAATATGATAACGTTGTACCATTTTGATATAAAAAACAGTAATTTTACCATGTAATTATAACCACCTAGTGGCTGGTCTGTGTCTGTAATTTCACAAAACTAGAAGATTTTGTAAATGTACATAAGCAATATGCTTTTATAGAAAGTTAGATTTAAAACATGAAAAAAGAAAAACATTGTGTACAACACTGACATTGTGTAATTTTTTTAATCTGATGTAATCCAGATTAAATGTAATCTGTTACTATCCAGCACTGTTTATATAGATTTAAATGTATATGTGTCCCAAAACATAACACTTATGTGATCTGATACACAAGAACAAATTTTGTCATGTGATTATATTAGCAGTTCTCAAAAATATTATATGCAGAGTTAAATAACTGACTATTTTTGTGCAGTATTTTTTTTTTTTTACTATGGTTGCTGCAAATTCATTTATCACGACTGCAGGCTCAGTTTATGCTTATGCATATAAGACACTCATTCACTTTGAAATGTCAAGAGCAGGTGTCATCTCTTTGAAGGCTCAGTGAAGAACACTTACACACCTTCCAACACTGACAAGCTTTCAAACACATTCTAAACAAATTCTAAAATTAATTCTCACTACAAGGACTCCAGGAATAGATACATGCTCAAAATTACAGAAATGAAAAGGGCTTTACAGCCTGATGCCATTAAAGAACCTTTTAGTTTCACTCACACACACACAAAACTGTATGGTGTTTTAAAAATACAGATGCAAATAAACTGATCTCAAGAACGAAACATCAAGAATTATAAATCTCAAAGACCCATTTGCAGCCAAAAAAAAAAAAAAATTCATAAAAAGAAAAAAAGGTTCTTATGAAGAACAAGAAAATATTCTAAGACACACTTTATCAATTACTATCTATTAAGTAAAGTTATAACAATATTCTGAAAAGATACCGCTCTGCATAATAGTCTGTACCAGACTAATGTCTAATTCACATGGGATGATGCAACATGCATATTCAGCAAAGTAATGTCCTCTGCTGTGTGCTCAAACTTGAAAACTTGCAAGGCAGAAAATAGTCTGCATAAGCAGAATAGCCTACACCTCCTAATCCTAAAAATGATCATCAAAAAGTCAAAATCCAATTGCCATGAATCCAGTTTTCTAAATTGCAACTGATCACAGAATCATAGTCAATTTAAAAGCCACATACCTCATTCCAAAGGATTCCTCTTGAAAAGCCCCCGTTTAGATGGAGGATTGTATAGTCTCAGAGTGCAGAGACTGGAGATGATGGATGCTGTGAGCTCGACCAGAAGAGGAGAAGAAAGAGAGAGAGAGAGGATCTCAGAGAGATGAATAAAGGCGCAGGGGTATCTCCGATCAACCCACTCTCTTTAACCAACTGGGTTCATTTTCCCATTTGTCTCTTGGCCCGATGAAGAAAGTGGGAAGGGACGGAGAACAAAGTTAAAATGTCCTAAATTAGAATGAGCAGAGAGAGAGCGAGAGCGAGAGAGAGAGAGAGAGAGCTCGTCTCCTAGAGAAAATGAGAAGATGCGTGCCAATTGTTAAACGCACAAAAACGAAAGAAAGGAAAAGGATTCTGTTGGTTTAGAGTTATCTCCAGATGACCGTTGTTGATTTCATAATTGGGAAACCGTTCTCCGTTTAGCCTACTGATTCTGTCAAAGCCTGTTGAGGTGAAGACAACTTCAATTTCTCAATTGTAAAACAAAACCAATTTTTGTTTCAGTATCTCATTATTTGCGTGATTCAATATATTGTTTAAAAGAGTAGGCCTACGCTATAGCCCCATGAATCATAAACGAAATTAAATGTGATAGCTAACACGTTCACGCCATGTTGTAGGCTAATTACCGTAAATGAGAGACGACAACACGTGAAGCTGCAGCATACAACACAAGGGAGCTTTTCACATCCTCGGATTAGGATTTATGTTTCTCTGACTTGCATTAAAAACTCCAAAACAAATCTACAGTAGCCTAGTCGTGTGGTACAGCGGTCACGTGGTACATGTAGCTCTCAGAAAATGACTAGTCTAAAGTTAGCTAACAAGTTTTAGGATCACGTAGCCTACGTTTTACAAATCAGAATATTTACAGTAATTTTACGACGCGCCTTAAGATTGAGAGGTGTTAGTTTTTCATCTAAACGAAACATTTTCATAATCAATTTAGCTGTGGGTCTGTCGCACAATTTCACAATTCATTAATTATGCATAATTTATAATTCAGTCATGAATTAGTCTACAATGTAGTATCTGTTTTTAACTAAAAACTTCAGCTTTCATTTTTGTGTCGTCTTATTTGTTCAAGAGATATTCAACACAGAATGAAGCTGCTTGTGGCAGTTATGAGGAGGGAAATATAGGCTAATTTTTGTTACAGAGATCAACACATTCACTCTCACTGAATCTACACGTTGTTTAAAAGAAGTAGCCAATTCCTATTTAAAGGGATGATCAACTATGTATTGAGCAGTCCAAGAGTGCCACAATGAATGCTTAGGTTCACATTTGCTAAATCACAAGTAGGCATAAATGAGATTCACAGTAAATGGTTCTGTAAGCATTCAGTTCTGCACAAGTCCTGGCTAAATAAATATTGTCATGGCCAAATATAAGCTGCACGATTCTGGACCATGATGCAGTGCAATATCTTAGCATGCACCGTACACCTTCCGTGACTCGCTCAGCTCTCCAAGCGAAGGGAAATTTGTGTCAATATTGGTGAGCTCTAATAACCAGATCACCCAAGTAATGATGAGACAACTGCTTCACAGAAATTACCAGTCTGAAATGGTTTAGAGGCATGAGTCACTGCTGATTCACATCTGTAAGTTTGAATCCGATCCATTTGTGAGTCATGTCTGTGAAGTTAACCGCATTTGCAACAGAACAGTGTCTAGTCTGTTAAAATGGCAACGTTCAGAGATGAGAGGTTGGGTGAGGTGGTGATTTTTTTCTGCACAGAGAAAAGAGAGGGTGAATATGGCAACACAGCATCAACACAGCTGACTGTCACATACTAACTCAGAAGATGAAAAGTCAGGTATCCATCTGAACATATAGGCCTACTGGAAATTACTATATGCAAAAAACAAAACAAAAAGAGTTTACATAAAACTACAGTACATTATTTATTGGCTCTTGCATTATGGTAATCCTTTAGTAATGAGCAAGGGTATTTATTTCTGTACCACAAGATTATCTCAGCCTGCCAACCATTGAGGATTTGAACTTGATCCGTTTTACAGACATTACTACCATCCACATCCAAGCCACAAGTGGGAAAGTATGAAGTCACTGGTTGCCACAGCAGACCATTAACCCCAATTTCATCAATGACAATTTACAATAAAGTTCACATTGTTAAGATAAGTAATGCAATGGGTGTAATAAACTAACAAGAAACAATTTATAGCATTTATTGATATGTAATCATATGATTGTGTAGTATGCCTATTTAAAAAACTTAATATTAAGCTATTATATATTTATTTTTGTTAATTCATATTTGTTTGTGTTACATTAAATAATGTTCATTTATTCCTTCCTTAAACTTCTAATGTAAAAAAAAATATTTGTACATGTAGAATTTAGTTAGAATGAGTTTAATAAATGCTGAAAATGTATTATTTATATAGCCATTGCAATAACTAATATTAATGTAACATTATAAGGTATAACTAATTCATTCCAGATTTACCATTAAATTAGCCTAATTAAAAGACAGATTAGGTATAAAATAAAAATGTTCTCACAGTTATATACAAAATTCTATATATGCAGTTTCCAAAAAAAACAACAACATAATATTTGATGAGATTTTTTTTCTTGAGCACCAAATCATATTAGAATAATTTCTAAAGGAATATGTGATACCGAAGACTGGAGTATAAATGGCTGATGAAAATTCAGCTTTGCCCTCACATCACATATTAAAATTTTATATTGACGCAGATTTATACTGTTATTTTCTTAATTGGAGGGGTTAATTAATTACTAGTCTAAAATAGCCAATTTAAAAGCCACTTACCTCATTCCTGATATTAACACTTTCACCGCATATGAGACTATAGTGGACAGCTATTCAAACCCATTTTTTTTAGTGCTGACACATGGGCTTTGATGGCATAGTTGCCCATCAACTACTACAATGGACACTAATACATCATCCTATACACTGCCACCAAGTGGCAAACTGTTGAATTTGTATTTCTCCAAACAAATGGCCAGTCAGAAATGCCATAATCTTCCACAATATACATCCATTCCTTCTATAGGAGACTCTTGCAGGTAAAAAAAAAAAAAAAAAACTTTTTTTTTTTAAGGCATCATATCATTGTTAAAATTTCTAAGTATTAATATTATTAGTTTGGGAAGAAGTTCTGATTTATCATCTGTCCAATAAATAGGACATCATGCATCACTAGCATCACTATTTTTCATTCATACTATACTGCAACTGTTGTTCTTGAAAATACTTAATCTGCAGTAATTTTTTGGGCCGTACATAAATGTATTTGTTTTTATTAGAATGTAATGTAATGTTTTTTGCAGTTACATTAAAAAAGTAATCTGATTACATAATGTGCATTACTTGCAATGCATTACTCATTACATCAAAAGGTAATTGTGTTATGCATTACTTTAGATAATCAGATTACTTTTTGATGTAATTAGTAATGCTATACCCCCCAACACTGTTCATTTTAGAAGAGAGTTTGAAAACACCTGATCGCTAGTTTATCCAGTCTGAAAACATCAATAGATCAATGTAGATTTCAGTCTGAGGTTTTCACAGAGAGGTGAGGTATAGAAATGTGTCCATTTTTAATATAATCTGAATTACCAGCTAATAATGGTCTAATAAGGTTATATCGACGTACTCTGGTAGACTAGAGGGAGCGTTTTAAAAATAGTCAGAGTTGGATTTCCAGAGTTGTACCTTCATCGGTTGTAGAGGTCTTTTGAGGAAATCACATCCTCATATTTTTGGTATATATTGTAGTTTTCACATGATTTTAAACACACAATATAAAGGTGTTATTACTGTATTATGTTTAATATAAATACCGCACTCAAATCTGAATAACTCTTTGAAAAATGTGTAAAAAAAAAAGTTCTAATTCTTGTTTGTCTTTTTTTCAAGAATACTTATTCTTAATCATGCAAAAACGAGGTTAGTTCATGTATTTTAACTATTGTTCTTGAGTTTTAAGCATGTTAGTTAGAACATTTATGGTTGTGTCACAAATTGACAAAGGCTTGTTACCAAAACATCGGTGTGCAATCACATCTCCTTTATACAAATTTGTTTTATATGACCTGCACCGTGGATGGTGTACGTGCGCTTTAGTGAACTGGGCAAAAGAGAATCCCATATAAGGCTAAATCACAAGCTTGTCAGTCGCTGGGAAACTGGTGGGCAAGGAAGATCTGACTGCTTCCCAAACATTACCAAAGTGGTGCGACCAGATTCTTAAACACAGACTGACTGATAATTGAGTGGGTTTGGAGGGAAAAGAGCTTTGACTAATCTCAAGGATGGCAGACGAGGTACATTTGGACAGTTAAATACAGGAGGAGGAGTAATTCATGTGGTGGTGTTGAATTCAGGAGAAGCAGAATGCTGACTCGTCCTGTTCGTAAGGCTTCAGAAAAACAAGCAAGCAGAGAGGAACTGCGAGAGCAGTTTTTCTTTTTACTTACTGTTAAGATTCAAAACAGAACACAATAATGTGTAGTTAGCATAATATCCCAACTCTTTTGCATTTTAACACTTTTTTTTAAAGCAACTGAACCAATAGTTAACTTAAAATACCTTTTTTTTTAACACAGAAACTATAGAGCCCCCTAGTGGTATTCCAAGCATTGCCAAGAAGTTTCGCTGATATAAAGGTGTCAAGTTAAAAACGTTATCTTTAAAAAAAAATCGAATCATTTTTGATTCAGAGCTAGATCCATTGCTTTAGCTGTAAGACTGAGAGCTGTGAGTTTTTGCTCCCATGTATTCTCCACTACTTTGTACAGTTCCATCGTGGCTTTGGCATCTTCTACTGATGAGTGGCCTCTCTTCCCTGTCTGTAAATGTAAGAAGAGTTTCTCAGTGGAAAAAAACGAAAGCCTGTTCTTATTTTCATATATAAAAATAGTCTGACTCTCAATCCTAGGATTCAAAAGCTGCTTCTGAACTGACTCCAGATTTACTTTGTCTGACAAGTCTGACAGCTGAACTTAAAGAACTCTTTGTGGCACAGGTGAAAATTACATCCACTGTGCCACTTTAAACACGTTCTGTGCCGAGTTAAACCCACCTGTATGTCCCTGTTGAAGATGGCTTTAGTGAGTCTTTTCAGAGACACAGTTTGATCCTCGGGAAATCCAGCTTTCTGGTTTAACAGCGGAATCCGTGCTGTGTCTCGTGTTTGGCAAGCAGGATGGAAATATTTTAAGGCCTTGAAGTCATTATGGATGGCATGGCCCACAACCATTTTCCCTGTTAATATCTTCAAGATCTGTGTGCAAAACATATATAAGACTAATCAGACTATTACTGGTTTGTCAATACTCCATTTGTTTATTTTAAACACTGAATAAATTAAATGCAATGCAGTTAGTTAAGCATTTCAATTAGGCATTAACTGATATGAAAATTTGGGCTGATAATTATTTTCATATTATAGTCGGTAACCAAAACAAGAATATTTTGACTAAATAAATAAAAATAGGTAAATAAAAAAAAAAACACACACAAAAATAAAATAAATCATTTTAAATGCTACTGATGAATTTGGGAATTGCAAAATATTGAGATTTACTAAATATTACATTAAACAGTGTTTAATACATCAGATGATGGCAAATGTGATCTAAATGTAAAAATAGGGGAAATGTACATGAAGAATTAAATAGACAACACCAATCAATCAATTAAAAAATATCTGATATTGGCTGATAACTGACATAGTACTATTACAACAGATATATTGTGGATGCATAATTTTAAATCAGAAAACGATTTTAACCTTTCGATATGTTTTTATGGAGATCATTTTACTGACCCACTAGGAATATAATATGTCCACAACAAATACCATTCTGTGCTTTATAAAAAATCTTTATATAAAGCTTTCATAACCTATAATTGCCTAATTGGTGAGTTGCAATGTTCATGTAGCTCAAAAATGGCTAAAAAATTTTGTCTACTATAAATAAATGTACTGGAACATGATCATTTGAGGAAAGATGTTATTTCATACCTCTCTCTGAGCCTGATAGAAGGGTGTGGCATTGAATAAATCCTGCCTCCTGATCCCACTATAGCGAGTGCGGAAATCTGTCACATGATTGAGGGGTTTGATAAATTTATCAAAAATAACATCACCGTCGTAGGAAACAATACTGCAGCGTGCGAGTTCACCGTTACAACCCTTCGGTCCTGTTCCCACCATCTCACAGTCCAATGCCACGTATTTTAATGGTCCAAGAGTGCGGGGTGCCGCTTGGTGTGTCGGGTCCCTCTTAGATGTGCTGGCAGTGGATGGAAATGAAATTGTGGACTGCTGGGTTGATGTTTTTGCAGAACTAGGCAGCTCATTGGTCTTATTAGGCAGACAAGAGGTAAATTTAGGGAAAATAGCATCTGGGGTTGATCTATCTCCTCTGTTGAGCTGTGCATTTTTTGACTTATTTTGCTTTTTCTTTCTGCTTTGCTTTTTATTTTGTTTCTCTTTTAACAAACCCTTGTGCTCCATGTAATTTCTCCTTCCAAGGAAACGATCATGTCTGGCATTTCCTTTGTATTTCCTTTGTTTGGAATTTCCTTTGAATTTGCCTCCAGGACCAGGCTCACAAACCAGGTTCAACGTAATTGCTGACATTATTATTCACTCTCAATTGTTGATTTTAACAGTTGTCTTTTTGAAGTTGTCACTCTTGAATAAAGAAAAGAACAATGACTGTTAAGACAACAACTAACAATGTTGTAATGGGATCACACAAAATGATTTGATAACATAATTTGTCTGTTTAAGATTTTAAACCAGGGTTTTTTTTAAACTAGGGTCTGTAGAACGGTTCAGAGGAAAAACAGTATATAAAAAAGCATTTAAAATAAATTAAAATAAACATAAGATATAAATAACTAAATATAAAATATTATAATAAATACATTAATAACAAATATTTGAATAAATAACAACATTACTGCACTGAAGCACCGTACTAAATATTTTCCAAAAATATTTTACACAATCATATTTATAATATTATATTTTCACATTATAAACTGGATCATTATACATTAAAATAAATAGCTGCATTTTAAGGATTGGAGGATTGTGGTATCTAAACGATTGAAATCCCCTGTTGTAAACAATGGGTTTTAAGTAACTAGCATCTAAATGGGGAGATATGATATTTTAATAACCAGGTAGATAGACGTGACATTTTCACTTTTGTTCCCACTAATTTCAGTCCGTGTCACTTAATCAAGGTCCACAAGTCTTGTAAATTAAGGGTTGGAAAGGGAAACAGGTTCGTAAAATCTTAAACACATTTCCAAGATCGAGTTAGCTTAGCTGCTAGTTAATTATCACACTGTGTACAACGAAATAAATTGTGTGACTCTATCATGGATAGAATTGCCGGATACATACCATCATTTAGTTTCCACCAAAAAGGCGATCTTTGATATTTTTGTTCAAGCCAAGCACACCGCATGAATACATGTGCACTTCCGGGTCGGAGGGTTATGGGGAGTTCGAATCTTACGGGCAACTCACTTTAAAGAACCGGCTCAAACCTGATTCTGCGATTCTGTGATTCAATTTAAACGATGAAAAAAAGACAAGGGGAAAAAAGCCACGTATAATGGTCCGTTTTTGTAATAAAAGGGGTGTGACCCAGTTCAGTTTGTTGCAGGATTTAACAGGAAGCCTAAATATAACTACCATTTACATTTTATGGTTTTTGCTAAATCCAAACAAACAAACAAACAAACAAACAAACAAACAAACAAACAATTAAAAAACATGTTCGTTACTTGAAATAAAATAAACTTTAAATGAAATCAACTAAATTAAAAAAAAATAACATTTAATTTCAGATAGTGGCCAAGCAAACGTTTATTCATTTTCATGAATTTAATTCACTTTACTAAAATAAGTTAGCTTAAACTTAAAAATAATAAAACATAAATGATATGCATTATGTATTTTTATTTATTATAAAAGAACGAAAAACAACACAATTTTCGAAAAAGTTTTCATAATCAAGAAGATCAAGTATGATTCAACTCTGACTCGCGAACGAATTGTTCAGGCCTGTTTTTTGAATCAGTTCAACCGATTCATTGATTTGTTCACGAATCGGGCATCACTGGTAGGCGGCGCTGTTCGCGAATGAACACATGTTGTCGGATTGCTACATGTAAACAGAAAACTAATTTTATATTCTAATTAAGTTTCTCAATTCAATGACTATTCGTAGTATTGAAGGGCACCCAGTTTAATCTGCATGGTGTTTTCTAATGTTATAAACATGTTTGTGGCGACTTTTTCAGTGCTGGAGCAAAGAGAACTTGCCGAGAAGCTGACATGGCTTCTGTCAACCTACAGACGCATATCAGACTCCTACATAATAGTAATGAATCAATTCATTGCATTTTTGTTTATGCTTTATGCACTTCTATGCTTAGCGTTTGTCCAGGTTCCAAGTGTGAGTGAATAAATGTAACAGTAAACGAATAACCCCCCACATTTAAGCCGTGGGTTTTCTGTCAGCTGAGCATGCGTGAGTATACTGAAATATATATGTGAAAGTGTATCGGTGTTTCTCTCTGTCCACACAGGAGTTCTTCAGTGAGAGTTTGTGGGATACTCTGCCTGTGAGCTGGCAGGAAGCCCTCGGTGATCTTACACCCCCACAGATCGCTGATCTGCTGCTGGATAAAGATATTAAGGACAGACGGTAAAGTTATACTGTGTATCTGTCTGTAGTGCCTTAAGATAACTTTACAAATTCAGAACATTGCTTTGCAATTTATTAAGAGCATTTTCATTTATAAAATGCTTTGAGATTAACAGATGTACACAACAACTAATAAAGATTTGAACATGACTATTTACACATCAGTAAGTCATCAACATAATAATAATAAATGTAGGCCTGAAAATAATAATAAGTTGAAAAGGAAAGTCTCATATTTCAGTGTAGAAAATGCCTTTAGCAACCCCAAGGTCATGGTTTTTTATTATCATGGAATGCATGAAATGATAAAATGTATCTCGAATGAAATGAAAAGTCACTTTGGATGAAAGCATCTGCCAAAATTGGTTTTGTTTTTTATCCCATAGTTTACATTGGACATCAAGTTCTGAACATGATACCTATTTTTTTATGAGTGTTATTTCGTATCATTGATGTACAGTTTTATACTCATTTTAATTCAAATTAAATTTTTTTAAGTTTAGTTTTTAACTTGTCTGTATATTTTTTAATGTTTATTTCAGTTTTAGCTATTTTATTCCATTGTTTATTTTTTTAGATAACTATGATAACCCTGTATTGTACAAATGTAAATTCCCTAAAATGAAACATTAAAAATGAATTGAACTGCATGAGTAAAATTAATAAGTTACTTCTTTTGAAAAGTTCAGCATATAAACTTTTATCAATTTTTTAATACAATTAATTTATAGAGTTAACCCATTAATGGAAGTAATTTCAAAATGTTATTTTGTCTTTTAGGTACCCATCTGTGTGGCCTCTGTCTTTACTGGCACTGCGGACAGCAGCACATGTGCTGTCGTTTCCACGTAAAGCACCAGGTGTGGACGCTGGTGAAGCAGTGCAAGAGTTTCAGTCCAACCAGAGTCAGAGCTCTTTGTTAGGACACATTTTCCGTAAACACGTCAAGCCCAAGAAGCAGCACGAAATCCTCCGCCTAGGCAAGGTATGGGCACAATATAATACAATGTCAATGTGGAAAGATTCTGTTTGTCATTATAAAAGAAACAACACTCCAATAAGATGATTTGATACACTAAAGACTATTTAAAAATGTTT
This sequence comes from Pimephales promelas, assembly GCF_988280905.1. Classification (NCBI taxonomy): domain Eukaryota; kingdom Metazoa; phylum Chordata; class Actinopteri; order Cypriniformes; family Leuciscidae; genus Pimephales; species Pimephales promelas. Next base: position 23,241,308 of record NC_142780.1, read on the forward strand.
CTTCTGTTGTACTCTCTCCTAGCTGGTTAAGAAGTTGTGTGATCAGGCTAACTGTAACTGTGTGGTTGATGTTGGGTCTGGACAGGTACAGTAACATCTTGCTTCATTTTGTTATTTTAAATATGCCAATTTTTATATTTTGAATATGCAAATGACCTACTTTAATTAGATTCATCCCTCCAGGGCCATTTGACACGGTTTCTGTCTTTTGGACTCGGCCTAGATGTTACTGGAATTGAGGCTGATCCCAACCTTGTTTCTATGGCTAACAAATTTGATAGACAGCTCCTATTGACACTCACCAAAGAGAACCAAAGGATATGACCCACAGAAATATTATATATTAAAAATTACATTTATGTTATATTTAAAAAATATCCTTAAATGATATACATTGTTCTTTTAACCTCTTTAGATATCGATATTACTTCATATTGATATTACATTTCAGCTTGTATGATCACTTACTTTGTTTTGTTTTTTCATGTCTTATTACTGTGACCCACAGTTTGTTTGTTTTTTGGATTTGCTGATATTTCTAATCTGTGTTACTGTTGTAGTCAGGAAAAGCTCAAGGTCTACATACTGAACCTGGTCCTTCTCCTCGTCATGTGGTGGGCTGGGTCAATCCACAGGCTTCATGGGATGTCTTCATTCAGCAACTTGTGACAGCAAGTGATAGTAGTATTGGACCAACCACTGGGCCATATGAAAAGAAACAGAGGGTGGAAGATCTGCATCTGAAGCTGCATTCATGCCAAACCAAAGCAGAGTTACAAAATACTCTTCAGGCTCAAAAAACTCCCATAAATATTTCAGACACTGTAGCCCAAGTAAACATTGGGGCTTTTCCATCAGGAATGGCAACCGGAATTCGTACCTGTGAAAGCATCCCAGTTACTGATTGTGGTGCCAAAGAACTGGGTAGTTTTGTCCTTACAGGTCTTCACGCCTGTGGAGACCTCAGCTCCACACTTCTGCGCCATTTCACCAACTGCCCTTCGGTTCAGGTTATCACATCTGTGGCTTGCTGTTACATGAAAATCTCAACCCAGGAGAACCCAAACCCTCCAGGGGTATTCCGGCCCTCGTTTTCTTCAGACATCCCTGTGGCGGATTCCTGTTCAGAATATGGTTATCCAATGAGCGACTGGGTACGCGGATTACCAGGACACCAATTGTCCTACAAGGCACGAGAGGGAGCGTGTCATGCAATAGAGGACTATCTCCAGCGGTTGAGAGAGGAGAGCGAGTTACTGCGGACACACTGCTATAGAGCCATCTTAGAAAGCATCATCAGAGCGGAGAGGCCGGATATGCGCAGACCTGGAGTTCAGACCGTTAAGAAAGCCCACACACTGTCATTTTCTGAGTTAGTCTTTCTTTATCATGACATTTGATAATATTAATATTTTTACAGAACTGGCAAATCTGTGACTCACTCCTGCACTTCAGTTCCTGGAACAGGAAGAAATAGAGTGTTAAAATTAAAGAGTCAACATCTCAAATACATCTGAGATACTAGACTGTTCCATTATACTAGTGTTTTTTGTTTTATCACAGGTATGCTCGTTTGGCATTGCCACGGGTGGGCCTACCCGCTGATCTCCCATATGACTCTGTCTGTGTGGATACAATGCTAGCGCACCAGGGTAAAGTGGTGGTGTATTTCAGCCTGGTTCTTCTCCTGGCACCTGTGGTGGAGACTCTAGTGTTACTGGACAGAATGATTTTCCTGCAGGAGAGAGGTATGTGTCGCAGAGCCAGTCATTCATACTGTATGAGAAAATGGTCTAATGACCAAACAAGCTTTATTTTATTTTGACACCATTGTTCACATTTTTGGTTACATAATTAAAAATATTGGATTATATTATTTATATTCTTCACATATTGGGTAAAACCTTTGTATTTTCACATTTAGGTTTCATGAGTGAACTCATCCCACTCTTTGATGCTGCTTTTTCCCCACGAAACCTGGTACTGGTTGCAGTCAAGCCAAAAGAAGCACGAAGCTGAGTGAAATAACACACCAAGATATTCAAACCAACGTTCTGTATCAACCACGTAATTTGATTTACAGAAATGAATTGCCACACAAACTGTCAGACATTTGGGAACTGAAATTATTGGTCTGATTTTCCGTTTTTCAGAGAGACCCATTAATGGACCATTGTTCAGTAATTGTTTCCCCTCCCATACTTTTGACTCATAAGCAAAAGTTGTCACATTTTAAATGAGTTTTTCTGAATCACAGAGAGAAATTCTTTCAAATTCTAATCTTTTAATATGTGAATATAATAAAGACATGACTCAAACTTATCTTTTTGTCATAAAGATGTGCTGTACAAGGTTGTTTCTCTAGTTAATGCACATGATTATTTCACACTGGGAAAAGCTGCCATCATCTGGTGTCCACCTCTATTACAAAAGACATTTAAGAATCAGTCGGACAAGTGTATGAATATTATATATAAAATGTCTCTTTAGACAAAATTCAGGACAAAATTTCTGGTACTCCCTGCTGTAATAAAGATGCTCATTTTCAAAAAAAAAAAAAAAAATTATAGAAACTAGAAACGAGTGGCAATGTATTAAAAGTTAAAGTTGCAAATAATAATTATACAACTTAAACCCATAATCCCAAAAGTTTCAACAACTGAATTTTCTTCTGGGTTTATGCTTTTATAAGACCTTCCTAGCAATTTGTGATTGCAGGGTTTAAAATGATTCTTCATATTATTCAAAATATTTAATAAAATATTGAGAACTTGCTTGACCTTTTAGAATTTTACTTCCAGGTCTAGAACTCACTTTTAAAATTCCCTTGTAAATCAAGGTTTTCCTGGGAATCCTGTTGGTAAGATTGACATTCGTAAAAGTTCGAATTAATATAATATATATATGCGCGCGTTTCAGCTTATATTAAAATGGTCATTTCAAGTCATCTTATGCCACACTAGTTGAGAAACACTGCTCTGAGCAAATATTCAATCTTGTATTGATAGTTTGCTTCCATACACATTACATTAGTCTGCAGGTCACCAATATTTATTTTTTGATAAATGACACTTACAAAATGCAGCTGAAGGGAGACATAGAAGAACATTTAATTCTTCATGCTCTCTACAAAGAATTCATTACATGCCACTGTGAGAGCAGCCACCAGCACAACAAACTCCTGAAAGTCCACCTCTCCATCTCGGTTCTCATCCAAATCAGACATGATCTTCTCCACAACCATGGGGTCTTTACTCGCCTGCAACAGGACAGAAACAGACACAGTCATTCACAAAGTTCCTTCAATTATGCATGTCAGCCATAAATGTTAATGCTACTTAATGTGGCTAGAACTTACTGCTAAAAAGTCACTGAGTTCTCCCTGAAGCAAGCTCTTAAGCTCAGCTTTGCTTAGCTTGTACTTGTCTCCTTCTTTGGAAGAGTATGTGTGGAAGACATTAATGAGGCCTTCCATTGCGTTTTCCAGTTTTGAAACCATGTTGTTGTTTGTTTCACAAAGTGTACTCTACAAAAACACACACAAAAATATGCAAACATAAGCATCTAACATTTCACTTTTAAACATCTGAAGATCTACGCAGGTGTGTTAGTGGACTACAAGTTAATTTTAAGTGTATTGTCTATTCATCCAACAAATACATTCAATTACGGTTTTGTGAGATTGCATAGCCCTTTTTGATTGTTAAAATGCATTTGCACTGCAACTGCTGACCCCAGGAGCCCCTTCACCCCCCCCCCACGGGACCCCAAAGACTGGAGTTACACAGCACTGAGGGATCTAATATCGGTGAACAAACAGGCCTTTTGGCACTTGCAGGCTGATGACTATCATTAGAGAGAGGGAAGACAGGTATGCATCAATTATTCAATTAGCTTTTTGTATGAACTAAAGGCTCCGAGGCTGTTAAACCACTATTAAGCCACGAAGACCTTACTTTTTGTGGAATTAGACTGCCATTAAATCTTGCATACAATCTGTCAGTTTTGCAGACATTAACACTAACATGTGAAATTAACATCAGATCACAAGCTAAAACAACTGTAATTTTAAAAAATGCAAAAACGATAAAAACAACCTGTAAAAAACATTGAGAGTTATTTATGTTTTAAGTAATCAATCTTAAATGAAAAAAACTCTCATGACATATTAACATTTGACATCATTAAACAATTATCTTAAGGATTTTAAGCTTGAACGACTCATTTTCAACAATGGCGTATTTAAACAATATTTTCAGAAAGCTATTATAATCAGCATAACATTTGAAGTCTTAAAATAGTTAACGTTATTAACTTACCTAAACAAGAAGAAGTGGTACCTAGCGCTTGAACAGATGTGCTCATTAAATAGCGTCCATTCACCTGTGCGTAGTGTGCGGGGGAATTAGTGAAGGCGGAGGCGGAGCCTCTTTCAACCGCAGCAGCCCGCACGTCTAATGATGTCACCACGCACGCTCATGCAATCGAAGGTCTTCTCATGAGGATCTGTTCAAATAAATCATGTGATATCTCACGTTTATTTAATTAAATCAAGCTGCAACTACGCAAAAATATGATCTTTTTTATTTTATACATTTCAGGTTGATTGGGACACTTTCCCCCAGTCACCTCAATGGTCTCAATCAACCTGAATTTAATAGATAAATAAATAAATAAATAAATAAATAAATAAATAAATAGATAGATAGATAGATAGATAGATAGATAGATAGATAGATAGATAGATAGATAGATAGATAGATAGATAGATAGATAGATAGATAGATAGATAGATAGATAGTAATTGTATTGTTTGACAAAATGCTTTTGACTGGTATTACTATAGAAATATAGCCTATAAATTTCATTCACATTGATTTGGATGATTCGTGACTTGTCAAGGAAGGTATGTGCTGAAACTTGAAACCTGGCTCTCTTGAGGCCAACCATTGGTGAATTCTTGGCATCATCTCTCAATCTCACTTGCGTACAAATGACTCATGTTCATTACAGTCTAGGTTTAATTCATGTGAAATGATATTTGTCAGGCTAAAGGAATTTGCTGTTGTATATTATGAGGTGGAATGAGTTATAGTAGGCTATGTTTGTGGCAGCACAAGCTGGTATTTCATTATCAATTAAATTGTGACTAGAATCAATCTATTAATGATATCTTAAAATTGTATTCAGTTCCAATTTTTTTCTGAAAAAACAAAACAAAAAAAACAGTATAAGGTTTGCAGAGAAAAAAAAAAGGATGATAAAAGCAGTAACAACCACAACACACACACAAAGAAGTGATGAGTAAACATCCGTGACATTTTTTACTGCTCTGAATGTTTCCACTCAATAAAATTTAAAGAATCTAAAAATCACTTGAGAAGCTAGAAATGACGTGCGAGATACGCTGGATGTGTCATAGTTTCTTGTTTATTTGCAAGCATCCATCTGTTCGGTGTTATAATTTTTATGACTAATGCTTTACAACTAGATAGAACAGACATAAAATCATTGTGTGGCGAAATAAATGTATGTGACATGTGTGTAAGAAAATAAATACATTTAAGTGTCTGGCAAAGAAGGGATGAAAATAGAAGAATTAAAACTGAATAAAGTCTATATTTACAAATTCATTTAAATATTTTAATCTTAAAACACGATTTAATGAAATAATATGGACATAGGGGATTGAACAGTGTTGCAGTTCACTACCTTAATTAAGATAAGTACGTTTGCATACTAAAGTAAATAGAACTGTATTGATTATCGGAGTGAGCTTTTTCCGTGTATACCATGGTCAAATGTGCCAGTAAATCACTGTCTAGGACCTATCTGGTTGTTTGTTTTGCTCACTGACTGAATCAATGAGTCAGAATGAACCTTTCCAGTGCTTCTGCCACCAATGAGTCAGACAAACCGGTTTAGACAAACCTTAGCTGAACATCATTGCAGCAGACATTGTTATTATAATACATGTCATATTCTGAATTTATAGGGAAAATAAAACCATTTTCTATCTGTACATCTTAGGCCACCACAGGTAGTGGCTCAGTGGTTCATGTAGGTTGTCTACAAACCGAAAGGTTGGTGGTTCAATCCCCGGTTCCACCTGACCAAGTGTCGAGGTGTCCATGAGCAAGACACCTAACCCCGGCTGCTCCCAACGAGCTGGATGGCGCCTTGTATGGCTGCCGTCGGTGTATGCCATACAAGGCATATGAATGGGTGAATGTGAGGCAAATTGTAAAGCGCTTTGGTGGCCATTGGGTCTATGAAAGCGCTATATAAATGCAGTCCATTTACCATTTACCATTAATGTATTTCAAGGAAGTTCTCTTAAAGTTTGTTGACATCTATTAAAGGGCTGATCGCTGGCATGGTGGTCATCTTCATCTGTGTCATTCTTATCTGCAGAATTCTGGTTCTGCTCCAGCTCCATCAGAGAAACAGACCTCACTGAAGACAGACGGCTATGCTGACTGGTTGTGCGCCGTCTTATTACGTTTGGTTTCCCCAAAACACTCCTCAGCTGGACCCAGAAAAAGCTCTGTTCTGTGGGTTGAAGGGGCCACTCCAGGTAGGTTTTGGTACTGAGCATCTTTTTGAGCTTGCAGAATTTACTGGGAAGAGAAGTGGGATCAATGGGCTCCTTCACGATCAGAATCACATCACTGAACGTCTTTCCAATGGCCCGTTGTTGGGCGAAGTAGAGCTCGTAGTTGCACCACACGCTGTTCACAAAGCTCCGCGATAACACGAAGATTACCTTGATAATGAGAAAACAAATTAGGATGCCGTCTGTGTTGGTCTAACATATTTGACAGTTTTGGGAACTGATCAAATGCTTCAGCACTTCAGATTTGTCTTTTTTATTTCATTAAAAAAATTGTTTATTTTATATGGAAGCCCATTTGCACATCAGAATAAAAAAAAATAAGATGATTTGTTATAAAGTTAGAATAAGTAATACATTCACTTTGTAGATTGTAACAAAAGCTGCAATTGCAAGATAAAGATACACTGCAAAGTAATATCTCAAAATATTAAATATATTTGAATATAGTGTGAAAAACAACAGTTCAAAAGTTTAAAAATAAATAAATAAATAAATGTGTATTTTATTCTGCAAGAATTCATTATTAAATAGATCAAATGTTACAGTATAAAGACTTTGTGTTCAAAGACAAAATGTTCTTTTTAAGTCATTAAGTTATTCCTGAAGGATCATGTGACACTGAAGACTGGAGTAATGGCTGCTGAAAAATATGTCAAAATAGAAAACAGTTCTTTTAAATGATTATATTTCACAATATTTACTGTATTTTTAAACAAACAAATGCATCCTTCTATAAGAATTTCTGGCTTTATTTCAGTTTCATGAAATGTAACTGAATCTATGTATCTTTTGGCATCTTCAAAGAACATAAATATGTGTGTGTGGACGTACCTTGCGACTACTTTCAATGTTCTCAATGATGTTGTCAATGATCCACTTCCCTGGAATGAAGTCTCTTTCATGGATGCAGAGGCGGTACGGAGGCTTAGCATTCTCTAGACAAGGGAGCAGCTGGTCTCGGACCCACTCGGCGTCCGAGTGGCTGTAAGAAATGAAAGCATGAAAGGTGTAGTCCACATTCTGACCTGAACCTTCTTTATGGGCCCTGTACTTGGCTCTGATGATCTGGTATGTGGCTTTAATGTACCACGGACCATTGGAAATGTAGCACAGAAACATGATAGCTAGAACAACAACTGCCGTTGTTGACACGGAGATGATAATAATGAGTGTAATATTACAGGTTAAATGACCAGGGAAGTATTGGGATACCCTTGTGTTGAGGAGGCGCTCGGGGTGGTAACACTTGTAGTTGTCCGGCCAGTCTGTGATGGTCACCTTCCCCTTGCTTGTGGTTTCCTGTATGAAGGTGTAGAGATCACAGATACAGTGGTAAGGGTTGTTGCCTGCGGTCAGGATACGTAGACTAGGCATGTCCTTAAAAGACGTCAAGCTAACAAGTCCAAATGAGTTTCCATCTAAAGCGAGTGTCCTCAAATATGGATTCCTCCAGCCGGATGGGATGAACTTGATCTTGTTGCCGCTGAGAAGAAGCTCTGTTAGGTTGGATGCCTTGTTGAAATAGTCCATGTCCAGCTGGTCTAGGCTGCTGTATGAAAGGTCGAGGAAGATTGCAGAAATGGGGAGGCACTTAAAACAGTCGCTTGTCACACTATTATGATGAGCGATCACTTTGGTTATGGTCTGTCTCCAATAACAGATACGCTTCCCCATGTAGTGCAGCTGGTTGTAGCTCATGTCAATTGTTGTCAGCTTGACAAAATCTTCTGTCAGAGATGCCAAGTCACTTAGGCTGGTAAGTTGATTACGGCTGACGTTAAAGGTTTCGAGCTTGTGCAAAGTGTTTTTAGTGTCGCATAGTGGGTTATAAAGATAACGGTCTCTCAGCTGGTTGTTAGAGATGTCCAGAAGCTCAACATTTTTCATCTCCGGCCACGAGTCGCACGGCACACTGTTGAAGTTTACATTCGATACAATGAATTGGCGTACATGATTAAGCCAGGTAAAGCTCCAGTCGAAGCGCATTATATCTGGATTACTGATGTCCCTGTAGAACAAAACAGCAAGAACATAATTATAGATGAGATGATATTTTTGATACATATAGATTTATAAGTAGGAATGAGAATCGCAAACAATTTAGTGACTCCTGTTCCAATTTCTAAATGATTCTGATTTCTTAACAGGTCCTAGGGATGCCCCTAGTTTTCTAAAATTAATATCATTTTACATTTTTAAATAATTTCTAAGAGCCTGATAACAAAAAAAAAGTCTCACCATTAAAAGCCATGTCCTAAGCACACAATTATAATGCTCTCATTATAATTTTATGTAGCTTAGCTTATATGACAAACTTTATTATATACAAACCATTATTTATCGGCTTTAATATTTCGGATAGATTTTCTTATTGGGCCGATAATGACAAAATTAAAAATGAACATATATTGGCCGATACCAATATGATGGCCGATATATCGTGCACCCCTAAAAGGTTCATTAACAATTTTCATTGTACTTTTTAAGGTATAAATATTTGAAACATATACATATATATATAGATATATATATATTAGGGCTGTCAAACGATTAATCGCATCCAAAATAAAAGTTTGTGTTTATTTTATATATATAAATACATACACATGCTTGTATACAGTATATTTAAGAAATATTGTCATGTATATACTGTATGTAGAATTATATATAATTAATATTATAAATAAATATAAATATTTTATATATAAATAATATTTTTTCTTAAATATACATGCATGTGTGTGTATCATATATATATATATATATATATATATACATACATATATGCACACACACAAAATATTTATACACAGTGCACCCACATATATTATGTAAACACAAACTTTTATTTCGGACGTGATTAATCACGGTTAATCGTTTGACAGCCCTAATATATATATCAACAGGAGTATTAAGTATAACTTACGAGAGAACCAGCTGTTCCAACGTCAAGTTCGTCACACTGGATCCCTGCGTTTTATTCTGTGAACGAGCAAAATCGATGAGCAGCAGGTCCAGGGCTTTGATTGGACTGATTTGCATATTTACCAGAGCCATTCTCATAATTTCCTCATTGAATTTACCTCGATAGAATGTTAGGCGTTGAGTCTTTACATACTGCAGGCCATGAAAAATATCCTGTTTACCCGTATAGTACTGAAATTCAAAAAGGTTTCGAAAACGTAGCACATCAAAAGTCTTGTTTTCTATATCTTTCAATATCTTTAGAAGCACATCTGGGCTTTTGTCGATAGCTATATCGAGCCACAAGTTTTTTGTGTTAAGGTTGCTGAAATACCCAGGTTCATAACTTTTAAAACCAGTACCAGTTTTAATAGCAAATTTGTCCAATGAGATATTTTTCAGCACGAAAATATCTCGGCTTCCTAATCTACTGACCAGAGATCCACCAATGGACAGTACTTTTAACTGGGTGAAATTCAAAAAAGCAACATCCAGAGATGCTTGTGTGTACAAATTATTGGACATTTCTAAAATCTTCAAATTTGTGAGCAACTTGAGAGCTTTAAAGGGAATTTCTCTCATAGAGTTATTAAATAAGCTTAGCTCCTCCAGCAGAGGGTTTCCATGAAAGGCATCATCCATAATCAGAGAGATGTTGTTGAAATTAATCTTGAGGACTCGCAGATGACTAAGTTTGGAAAAATCTTCTTTGCGGATGACCTGTATGGTATTGAAAGACAAGTCAAGCTCTTCCAGTGAGTCAGGCAGTGTTATAGGCACATTATCTAGACGTAAACCTTTACAGTCAGCTACACTGTCTTTAGATGCTATTGTACAGGAATGCTTGGCTTTTGTTGGCTTAATTTGCAGAACTGCCTGGAAGCTGAGAAGTAGAGCCAGTGAAAAAAGCATTCTTACAGTCTTGTCTTAGATCTGCAACAGAGGATAGAGAAAAAAAAATGTTATTGGGATCCTAATCATGGTTTCATTTTTTCAACTTTTGTAAGAATAGAAAGGATGCTTTGCTTAATGACATGGACAAGGTTCAGCAAGCAAATCAAGATGCTAATGCTGTGTTTACATAAAATAATAATCATATGACCATTATATATATCAAAGAAACAAGTATTACTTTTTTTTTTTGGTTCAATGTTTTGCTGTTTGTTTTCTTATTGTAGTAGTTTTTAAAAAGAAGAAAATACAGGGGTTGGACAATGAAACTGAAACACCTGGTTTTACAACACAATAATTAGTTAGAATGGTGAGGGCCTCATTTTGCATCCAAATACAGCACCAATTGACAGATAGAAGTCCTTCACAGTGACCAGAGGGATTATGAGCCGTTCCTCTTCCAGAACAGTGTCCAGGTCACTATATGATGCTGGTGGACTCGCTCCTCCAAAACACCTCAATAATATTCAGATCTGGTGACTGTGCAGACCATGGGAGATGTTCAACGTCACTTTCATCTTCATCAAACCCTTCTGTCACAAGTCTTCCTGTGTGTGTTGGTGCATGATCATGCTGATACACGGTTTGAGCATCAGGTGCTCATGATCCTCCAGAAGGGTTTGGTAGTCCTCGGCAGTGTCGTGTGACTCATGTCCATCAAATACAATCAGGATTGTCGTGATATTGGAGCTCAAACCATCACTGATCCACCCGTGCTTCACTCTGAAGATTGGCCGCCAGGCATATAGATGTGAAACCTCCAACATTGGCCAGTGTTTCAGTTTCATTGTCCAACCCCTGTATGTTTGTAATAATAAATAAATACATTTTACTTGAAAGGAGAAGTTTGTAAACCATATGTAATATGTAAGCATGTTTGACAAAGAGGAAATGGGAAAAGAGTTGTTGGCAGAACATTACAAATTCTTTATCATAGTGTCAGTTTTTTATGTTCTTGGAAAAATGAAAGGATCTTATTTCAGCGCATTTCGACATACTTTTTTTTCCTTCTAAATGTGATCTTCAAAAATCCATCCTGAGATGAAAATGTCAAATATCCTGTTTAATACCTCATAATTATGTACTTTTATTTTATTTACATTATTTCTTTTTGCTATAAAAATATAATTAATATTGTAAAAAATAAATAATAATAATAATAAAAACAATATTGTGTACTACAAATCAATTAGCTTATTTAAGAAGCACATTTTATCTTTTACTTGAGAACTTGCAGTTTTTCAAAGTCTGTGTTAGTGGCAGATGCAGGAATCCACAATGAACCCTCCAATAAGTGCAATAAATATACATATTTTTGTGATTTAATGCTCAAATGAATATTTCTGCCAAAGTCAGATAGAGGAAATGATTAACTTAATGTCATGCCTCCCTGAAGAACAGACCCTTCATTGTTCCCTCAAGTTGCTTGTTGAGTTCCATTATTCAATGTTTCACCATCATAGCAGGATTTTCCTATTTTTTCCTTCAAAAGTTTACATTTGAGTTTTCTTTTCCATGTTCAACAATGTTTTGAGTACTGAATATATTTTCAAAACAAGATAAATAAATAAATAATTTTATGGCATTTTCTTACCAGTGCTCTGTTCTGATTTATTAAATCATCCTAAAACATGTTCCTCAAACCAAGGATATACATTGATTAAAGACCAAAAAAAGTAACAGAAAGAGGTGTAATATAAATGTCCTTTCTAAAAATATTTTTTTTTTCAATAGGCCTACATGTATTTTGTTGCTCCCATGTATTTGAAGAATCCAAACTCTGGTCCAGTATACTATGCTATCCATATATATATATATATATATATATATATATATATATATATACACAGTGGGTTTGCACTCCTTCACAAATGGAATATATATATATATATATATATATATATTCCATTTGTGAAGGAGTGCAAACCCACTGTGCAAAATAAGTGAAAGTTTGAGATAGGTTTTCACTTATAACTATGAGAAACTGTTTCACCAGACGTTTACTTTATCTTAATCCCAGGTTCAATATTATCTCAGAATGCCAAACCAAACTAAATATTTCAAGAATTTCAGGGTAAGCATGTCTCAATTTACACAGTTTGATATAAAAGTAATAATTAAACATTGGTCTAAATTTAAAGATTTGTAAGTACATCATTACACATGTTTAGTAAAGCGGTACGCTAACTGTTTAAAGCTTTAAAACATGTTGACATTCCTTTTAGCTACTCGGCTGTGGGTAGCCTACTCAAGCAAACACGAAGTACAGTTTGGAAGAAAGTAGGCTACACCTGGGCTTTATCCTTGAGCAGTCAATAAGTATTTTGGAGATATTCTGAGATGCCAAGCGTGCAAAAAATAAAAATAAAATAAATAATAATAATAAAATAATAATCGCTGTTCACCCCGGTGTAATATCTCTGATCAAAATTGTGGCAATAAAAACGAGCAGGAGAGACGAGGAGGGGAGAAAAAGATGTTTACTTCCGTTAGTACACGAGTCATAAGATTTGATTAATTTGGTAAACGTTTTAAGACAAACATACCCACATGCTACTATACAAACACAGGTGGTGTGTCCGCCCACAGACTATAGGTTTTTAAATCGGTTGCTAATTTTGCAATAGGCTGTATCATTTTCATCGTTCTGATTTAATGCTTTATGAAAATAATCCTAAAACATGTACAAGTATAGGTCTTATCAAATTAAAGATAGCGGCTTACCTCAGACGTTCCCGCAGTTGACTCCGGAGATATAACAGCTTCTGAGGGAGTTCAAGCACATGCTATCAAATTTCACCGAGTTCCTCGCTTCAATCTTGCTCTGTGCCTGGTTGTACAACCCAGTACAAGTTGGACTGTGGCGATGAACCGCCCAGTTAATGGTTCAGTAGCTGTGCAGATGAAATGATTGTTGGAAATGTATAATTATAGGGACTTTCATTTCACCCAAATATTTTGAAGAATGTTTTGGATACCATTGACTTCCACTTCATAAATTCATTACATATACATTGCAAAAAAAGGGGCATTATTTAAAGATTACAAGGGCTCATTAATTAAAACAATTGATTGAAGGGGTGGTTTAATGCTCCTTTTTACAATATTTTGAATGGAATAAATATCATTTATTTATTATAAATGAAAACTTTCTGTTGTCCCCAGAGTGTGTATGTGAATTTTTAGCTCAAAATACATCAACGATATTTTTAATAGTGCGGATATTACCTCATTGACAGGCGACAAGTGAACAGGGACGAGTCATTATTTAAAATTGAAATGTCTCTGAAACTAAAAATCTTTGGGAACTTTTGGGATATTGTAAGTACAAAACTGCAGGAAATACTAACTATATCACACTGTGCAAGTGATTTTTGGATATTTTTTCACAGAAATCTTACATATTGTTTCTTTAAGCTCTATCCTATTTATGAGTCATAAGACACCTCTCTTTTACAGTGTTGTAACTTGATTGATTACTTTCACTCAACTATCCATGCACTTCTCTGACCTACACCAACTTACTAACACTATTTTCTATCATGTATTCCCAGCCCGTTCTCATCCCAAGGCGTCATATACTGAAGCTTTCCAACGCACATGGCACCCTATAGCGTCAATATGAGACGCAGATATGGGCCAGAAGGCGCCTCCTAGTGGTCTAACCCTAACCCTACCCCAGACCTAAACCTACCATAACCGAAGCCTGTTATATTGACGCTAAAGGGTGCCATGTGGGTTGGATGTAGACACATTGGCAAAAGCGTAATATGCAACGCATTCTCACCCCAAGGCGTCACCTTTGACCATGCTTCAATATTTGACGTTTTAGGCGCCCTTTAGCGTCACTTACATGACGCGATCCTACGGCGTCATCTAACTGACGCTAAAGGAAAGCGTCAGTTAGAGGACGCGGTTAGGTTTAGGTGTGGGGTGGGGGTAGGGTACACGCGATCCTAGGGCGTCATCTAACTGACGCTAAAGGGCGCCTAAAGCGTCAGATATTGAAGCATGTCCAAATGCTTCCCAAGGCGTCAGTTAAGTGACGCCTTGGGGGTGAGAATGGGCTGTAATATGTGACGCCTTGGAATGAGAATTTTCCTATTGAAGATGGATGAGCCAATCAGAGTAAATGCTGGTTGCAGCCAGGTGTACTTGGTTTCAATTCCTAAGCCCTACACAGCCTCATGGGCCTCCGAAAATGTCACTGCAATTAGTGCACTGTCTGCCTTTGCCAAAGACATCTGCTATATTAACAGGTTGAGACATGATGGGTGCTTCTTGCCAAGGTAACTCCCAAATTGATTTGCCTTAGTAGCAGCAAAGTTAACAGCGTTTTTAATAGTTTTAACATGTTTCATAAATCAGAGGGGTATTTTTTTTGTCTGTTTTCCCTGTTTGAACTTATGTGAGTATAAATAAAAAAATATTTAATAAAGAAATACTTAACTTTATACTGTATAAATTTTCTTTTCACAATCGAAAACATCTTGCTATGTTTACCGTTAAAAAAACCCCATTCTGTTTCGTTTTGGTGATTAAACCAATATTTTCATTAGACTACATTTCACAATTTTGAAGGAATGGTTTGGTGAAAAGCAAAATTTACAACCACAATAGCGCAAACTGCACAATTGCAAGTTTGTTCCATGTACTGTACATGTTAAAATAGTAAATACATATATCTTTACAAAAAAAAACATAAATATAGTAGACATTTTTGTTATTTAATGCACATTTTCAGGGAAACATTTAATGTATAATTATACGTTTCTGTATTTTATAATGTCTTCAACCCCTTTAGAAAAAAAATTGCTGACTTTTGTTAACCAGTTATAAATATGAATTATTAAGTGCAAGCTTACACAACTGCAAGATGCTTTGAGCAGTAAACCGTGCTGAGCGTCCCTATGAGAAAACACTCCCTGCCACAAGTCTCGGGCAAAAAACACAATGCATTGCAAATGACAGACAATAAAAACACATTGGCCTCGCAACACTTACAGAGTACAAAAAAATAAAATAAACATGTAACAGTTGTTTACAGTATTTGATTTTGATCTAAATCGAAAGACCCTGTGTCATTTACACTGCCACAAGTGATTTAGTGTGTGTGTGTGTGTGTGTGTGTGTGAGAGAGAGAGAGAGGTAAGGTCTCGGAAAGGTAAACGTTTGGCTTTGAAGCACAGTGGAAAAGTTAGAAAAGCTCTCTGATGAAAATGACACAACATTGGTTTGGCACTACAACGTTCCTGCATTTAGTTTAGTGTAAGCACATTAGGCCAAGAGACAGAGGTACGAGTACACAGAGAGGGCAACAGTACTGTGGCATTCTGCATGCAAACAGAAGGTTAGCACACACTAGCATAAATAATGTGTAAAGCAACATTGCAGTTAGTCCCTGGACTATTTACATGGCTTATAGGAAACTTTAAATATCTTGTGATGCCCAAACATCAACTCAGAGATCCATATGGAAGTACAAAACAAACTTTTGATTAAATTGGCAGATTATGTCACCAATAGAGCAAGAAAATGAATGGCACAATACCTAACAAAAAAAAAAAGTCCATCTTCTGAAAACACAATGCACTTTTGGTTAGTTACTAATCAATTCATTCATAACACCATTGTTTCATCCCTCCTCCCAAAATACAGTGTGGAAAGAACAAGGTTAAAGACAAATTTGGCATTTGGGGTAAGTTGCTTCGAGAGAGAGAGAGAGAGAGAGAGAGAGAGAGAGAGAGGTGCATGTGAAGATTAGAGACGATTATGTGCTAGTTAGAAAGTTCTTGTACGAGTATCTTATTTTTCCCTTTTTGTAACGTGTATAAGATAAAGTTTTATCGCTGAAGTGATGATCAAATAAAATGATATGACGTAATATGGTGACAGATTTACACTCAGAACACCTTAGTGCAGAATGACTGTTTAGATCCATCAGGAATGCTTTCTATTCCCATAGGCAGCAATGGTGAAAAACAGCATATGCAGAGCTTTACAATTAAAACAACATTATAATTAAGCCTCTTTACACTGCAACTACAAAATGCAACTCCATTTCACGTGTACTGAAGCTTACTAGAATGCAAAATGTAATGACATGAGCATGAAAATCACAGGCGTCAAGGATGCAAGAGAGTTCATGTCTGTTACTGTAAACACAGTGGCATACCGAGATAAACTATCTGGTGTTATGGATTCTGGTTATTCTTCCTGTTCACGCTGACCAAAAAAAGTTGAATCTGTATTGGTTTTGTATCGTTTATGCAGTTCACATTCCTAGCAGTGACTGAAAAGTTATTTCAAACATCTTAAACAGGCACAAACAAATCAGCTGTACTTCTGAAATCATGCTGAAATAACATTCTGTGTCAGGTGGAAAGACAAAGCCAGCAGATTCTGCAGGTTCTGCTCAGTTTGCAGGTTGTGCTTAGAATGTGACCCTTACGGACTCATCCTTGTTTTAAGGCTTCAGAAATGTTCTAATGGCACACAATGGAAAAATAAAACGATTTATAACAACAAATTCATGTTTCAGCATGTTCTCACTTTTTTTAACGAATAAATAACACTTTAAAATAAGGTTCAATTTGGTTAAATCATTAGCTAATGTGAATTAGCAATGGTCAGTACACATAATTAATTGAATGTTAATTTCTTACATACGCATACATTTTTAGCATTTTAAGCTGTATAAATGAACACTAGTTCATGTATTATGAACAAACATATATTTACAATTAATAAGGGTGTTTAATGTTAAACAGCAGTAAATTAACATTAACCTAGTTAACAAAATATTGTCAAAAAAATTGTTAGTTCATGATACCCAATGCATCAACTAAAGGTGATGATACAACTTTTTTGAGCAATGTTGCTGCTGGGTTATGTTGCTGTCAACAGGCAACCAGATGAGACACAGGGCCCACAACCAATCTAAATTATCCAGATAGAAATGCATTGCCCATTTTCAATTTTCAAGATTGCCCAGCAAAAAAAGTTGCCTTGTGTATCATCACCTTAAAGTGAATTGAATCTTTCTATAAAGTGTTAACGAGAAACCTAACCAAGTTAAATAACTGATCTGGATTCCATGTCTAAGTGTAGTTAGCAAAGCAGTCTTTTGAAACATCTGAAAGATGGCACTAACATTTTGCAAGCAATGTACACATCTCATGTATTAGATATTTGAATATATAAGTCTAAATGCTTGTTTTTAGGCTGATGGGCATGAAACAGTACACTTAAGTTCATGTAATACATAACACTGGTGTTTGGTATGATAAAGCATTTTGCAAACTGAGACAATTTCAGGCATTTTCTCGGCCCTTCAAAGAAAAGAATTGCTCCGAATAAGAAACAAGAAACACAGTTTATATAGAGACCAGCTGCTCCCCTGCAGTTTAGTAGGACCGGTCTAGGTACTCATGCTCTGCTGACCTTCGCATAAATTTGTTTTTCCTTCCGACCCCTCAGGATTCACTGGATCTACAGGAGCCAGTGTGCCGCGGCAGCCAGCAGCAGAGCCGACCCCAGGGTGGAGGCTAGCGAGGTGGAGAGTGGTCCGCCGTTGAACACTAGCTTGTAGGACACCACCTCCTGTTGCAGGCCATTCTCCTCCGCCAGACAGCGGAACACACCCTCCTTTAGAGGCAGGTCAGGGGTGGGTGCCAGCACACAGGAGGAGCCGGAGATGGTGCAAGGATACTCCTTGACGCAGTTGTCTTTCTCCCAGCGGTAAGTGGCATGGTAGGATCGCACTGGGCACGGTAGCAGGACCGGTCCATCTTTATCCACTAAAACTTGTTTGGGGATGGTGCTACGTGCCTTATGAGCTGTATTCCACAATTATAGGAAACATTTTTAGTTTATTTGAAACCATTTTTAATAAAAAATACTTTTATTTTTAGAGTTTACAGTAGATTTGTAATGTTTTCATGTCTCTCTTGCTTGCCAAGGCTGCAGTTATTTTATCAAAGATACAGTAAGATTGTGAAATATTTGTACAATTCCTACTGTGTTCTATTTTAAAAGATTTAAAAGATAAAAATGTAATTTTTTCCTGCGCTGGCAAAGCTGAATTTTCATCAGTTCTTACTCCAGTGTCACATGATCCTTCGGAAATCAGTCTAATATGCTGATTTGGTGCTCAAGAAACATTTCTTATTATTATCAATGTCAAAAACTGCTGTGCAGATTGATATTTATTTGGAAACGGAAATAAATATTTTTTTATTCATTGATGAGTTGAAAGATTTTTTTGTAAAAATGTAAAAATATGTATTTATTTTATATTATAAATGAATGTACAGTATACAGTATGTGGTGAAGTGCTGTTTAAAGATAGCTCCGCCCCATGATTATTAACCGGGTGTAGTGTATAAAGGGCATCTCCAGAGTTGTGGGATATTGCGTCATTTGCTTTTATTGCTTTTCTTTTTTTTTTTAGATGGTTGACCCAAAGTGGGCAGATTGGCTGTGCTTGGAGGATGTATGGAAACTGTCCTTTTCCAAGAGTGTGCGGTGTAGGTTTTCTGCAGTGGATTTCACTGGAGTGTGTGTGTTTTGAATTTGTTGCATGCGTTGACCACTGCTTAGCCTGCCCAACTACTGGTGCACCACAGTTCAGTGACGAGAGCCTGTTTTTTTCTGTTTCCTCTGACCAATTTGCTCATAAATTGGTGGCCTTGTTTGCGACCACTAATGTTTTACTGTACCAGTAGTCTTTTAAATGATTTTTGAACACATCCACGCCCCTTAATTGGTGTTTCCCCTGCTAGTTCAATGCTAGGGTTGCGTAGTTGTTAATTGCTGTGGCTCTGTTAAAATATTATATGGCAAGTGATTAAAAAAAAAACTATATTTAGAAAAAAATGCAAAAATGGGTTTCATTGGGAAGAAGCTGAAACTGTTTTGAAAACTTTCCAAGGGTTCAGGCCATAAAGGGTTCAGAGATACAACAAGAAAAATGGCACCTTTAAAAGTCTCAAAGACAATTTACCTGGAGCATCGCCGCAGACTGAGGCACTGGAGTGGTCAAGAGTCTGAATAAGGGTCCTGATTTCAAAAAAGAGAATACATTTTTAAACTTAGGTTACTTTGTCAGAAAAAAACAGTAATGCATCATTGTGTGATATGTGTGAGTGCATATGTACCCAGTGCTAATGTTGTGGCCTGCTGGGATAGCAGTACACTTCCTCTTGGACTTGTCCCACGCACAATATGGATCTCGTGAAAGGATGCATTCCCTGCAGCCTACTCCATATCGACCACAGTCAGCCAGGGGGATGCGCTGCACTTCAAGCTCTGTGCCAATGTAGAGATGACCCTGGCAAAAAGCAGAATTCAGAGGTGAAAGGAGCCATCTGGATCCTATCAAAATCTATTTTAAATATCTATGTGAACAGCCTTTGAATGATTTTCTCAGTGCAAATAGTAATTCAAAGCTATATATAATTATATTTCAGTGGAATAAAATGTCCTACCACTGCAGGCTAAAATTATTGGCCTGTTTTAGTGAGTTCACATCATTAAAAATGTGGGTCTGTACCTTTTTAGAGTCAATTGCCATGTTAATGACGGGGCTATCATCGTGGAATAAAGAATACTGTGCTATGATAAAGGCTCCTTCTATGGCATGGAGCACCTTCAGGACTTTCCCCTTTTCTGTACAGGAGACACAGGAAAATAGCATTAGAAAAGATAGAAAAACAATAATAGAATGAGAATAAATTATATGGGTGCAAGATGTTGGTGCAAATTAAATATTTGTCTATCAGAGATTTGTTTTTGTTTACCAGTATCACTCAATATTGGATATTTAATTGTTGTTGTACTTCTACATTTTCAGCCATCTAACACTTAACCTTCAAAAACACTAATAAATGAATATCACTGTTAAATATCATCTTTAGTAATTTCCATTTTCATACTATATAATGTTGTGATGCCTAATTTCACTTGTACCATTTAAAAAGTTTTAGGCGAAATAGTATAGAGTATTAAAGGCAAACAGAGGGGTTAAAGGCTTCAGGGTAATTTTGATGGTAAACAATCTCATAGTAGGGCGAATCATCCTGGTAGTAAAGCTTGGGGGGACGCCGCTGGAAAAACCAGCAATGCAAGTTTGAGAGGAGCGCCCGACAAATGCTGACCGTGTAAGGAACCAGACAAGAGTCCCACTCGGTCAGGCTTTTCCATAGATGGGGCTTTTCACTTGTTGGCATGAGCTAAAAAGCAGCACTGGATGCAACAGTGATGCTGACCTGGTGATCTTGTTGATGGACTAGTAAGTAAATATCTAGTAAATTTCCAAGTTTGTGTGCATTTTATTTTGTGATTTTACCAGAATGAATATAGAGAGTCCGCAACAGCGATAGATAGAAGAGTGCGTCCAAGTGGAGACACACCAGACGTCCAAATCTTGAGTAGTTATTGTCTGATAAAATTTTAAAAACTGTCCGTGGAGGTTGAGTCAGCCCCCGCTGGCGGCTCATTGGCTGCAGTATCTTTTCTTTTTCTTTTTTTAAAGTTCTACAAAGATGTAGGTGTGAATTTAGATATATAGGCTATACATTGATAAGCAAATTTACATTCATTCATTTTGTTGACATGGCTGGCGTACTGAAACCACAACATGCCGTTTTTTAGTGGCAGACTAAAGAATAATGACAAACTGTTGATCTTTGAAAAAAAAATGTTTAGTTCAGGTTTGAAATTCATTATCTTTTATCATAGACCATGATGTAGTCTAATATCATAGTAGGCCTACCCATAAACACCCCCTAGATCTCTTATTTAAAAGCACACTATGCAAGATTTGTACCTTAATATAACAGTTTCAAAGGGGTATTTGGCTGTGAGGGCAGAAGCGCTCTGCGTGAGTGGTATTTACGACAGTAAATGTAAGAACCATTTAGATATTCACCTTTTTTGGATAGGTTAATATTGCTATTACTCATACTTGCCACTTGGTGGGAGTGTTGCACTGGGTGTGACACATCACTGGGAGTTAGATATATTTACAGGCGTGGCAATTAGTTAGGAAAAAGTGTGGATGGTGTGGACTTTCAGTAGCCGTGAGCACCAAAGTTTTTTACCAACAGCACGACAGCACTTAGCACTGGGTGAAGTACCATTTTATGTAAATTATTCCATTTTGTACCTTTATAATAAACGGGAACACAACCCAAAGAGAGCTCAGAATTTTCAGCTACTCGCTGGGAAAACCATGCCGTCTATGCAGAGGCCTATTGAATAGCCTCAACAGTAAAGTTAAATACAAGTACTCCACAGTGACTCTAGGGGTCGCTGTTTGACAAAAACATAATTCCAGCATAGTGTGCCTTTAAAATCGGCCATTTCTAAGTATCAGCCGATGTTACAATATCAGTGCACCCCCCACCCCCATGATTCAGAATACCTGTGCCAAGATAAATGACGCTGTAGTGTTCATCATTGACAGCCAAGACTGTGTCTGCCACAAGATGTGTGAAGTGGTCATGAACAGGCAGTTCCAGAGGAGTTTCATCAACCGGACTGATCATATCCTCAATCTCAGGGTAATCTCTGATCACAGTCAGGATCTTCTGGTTGTGAGCCTGAGTATTGTTCCTGAAAGCACACTGGATAAAGGCGAACCACACAAATGAAAGATCAGGTTGTGCCTTTGTATTATGAAATTGAAGGATAGTATTTTAGGATAGTATTTTATCGATACATTCAAAGTTAATTTAATAAATGTTTTGAATGTAATATGTATTACAAAATGAATCTGCACATAATTCTGCATTTGGTTGATGTACCGTTCCAGGACGAGGGGCCGCTAAAGGTGAGTTGTAGCCCTTCAGTTTGGATGTAGAAAAGGCACTGTCAATGTCTTCAATGGAGTACGCACACACTACAGTGGTGTTCCTGTAGGAAGATATAAACATGGAAAACAAATTTTAATCAAGTATGGATGTTCATTCTGAGATCTGTTAAAGATTGCATTCATCAGAGTAAAGAAATAATGTTTTAAACGATTAGCTTTCAGTAAATGTTAATGTAAAAACAGGAGAAATAGACATGCACAATTAAATATCCAACTGATAAATTAAAAAAATAAATAAATAAATGTAATATTAATCAATATAGTACCAATACGGTACCAATATGGTTTATATAAAAGAAAGCTTGAAGTAAGCACAACTGACAATCTATAGAGATGTATTTATTGTGAATAATGAAGTCTTGCCAAAGGCATTATCCAACTGCATGATGTCAAATGTCTTTCTACTCACTTTTAGACTTCATATATAAACCCCGGACCACAAAACCAGCCACAAGGGTCAATTTTATTTTCAAATTGAGATGTATACTCTCATGAAAGCTGAATAAATAAGATTTCAATTGGTGTATGTATTGTTAGGATAGGACAATATTTTGGCCAAGATACAACTGAATATCTGGAATCTGAGGGTGCAAAAAAATCAAAACATTGAGAAAATCACCTTTAAATTTGTCAATTTATGTTATTGATGGTGCTGCATTCACTCACAAGAAGAGAAATGTTTTATATATTTACGGTAGGGAATTTACCAAAAATCTTCATGGAACATGATATTTACTATATATTCTAATGATTTTTGGCATTAAAAAAATCGATAATTTTAACCCATACATTGTAATGTTGGATATTTCCACAAATATACCCGTGCTGTGACTGGTTTTGTGATCCAGGGTCACATATCTGCTTACCAGGCATTGGAGAAGAGGCCATATATCAACCCAGTGCGGAGATGAGAGGTCAGAACGAAGGCCTGTTTGAAGTTGTTGTACTGCACAGGAGTTCCGGCTTTCCCACACATCACACGTGCCTTCAGGAATGTGGTCCAGGAGTTTTGCAGCACATTCTGAAGCCCACCCTCATCAACCTGAGCCACAGATGCAAAAGGTTATCAGAAACCTACAGCAGGGTATCTGAAGCAGGACTGAATTAAGAGCGTGTTACCATGCAGACTCGTCCTATCCGAGCCCTGTAAGGCTCTTCATCTAGATTGGCTGTAGTGTTGACCTCACTGAAGAAGAAATAGATCTCATCTTTGAGTTTCTCTTTGTGTGGTATCACAGCGGCTCCTGCAAACTGGGGATCTGAGAGACAGGTTGAGAGCAGAATGAATGAATCTTTATTATTGTGTCATGCGTATACATACTGTACACCCAGCCCACATGGGCTTACAAGGCACCACAATAATATACAGAAATATGAGAAAAATTCATAAACAAGATAGCCAAGGGTACATCATATACCTAACTAACCAAATAGACACAAGAATTAGGAACAAAGTGATAATAGTACCTGTATATTCATAGACATACATGTATATAATCATACATAAATGTATATATTGAAATAAACATCAACCTAAACACATAATCCTATATAAGACAAAATTAAATCTAGTTAAACAAACTACCTTGCCTTCTTTGCCACGCCTTCGGAAAAAAAAAGTTTGCAACTTATGCTATTCTGGTTTATTATGTAGAGATTTAAGTAAACCATTCATGAGATATACAGTATAGTGTTTAATTATATAGAGATATATAGTGTTTAATTACAGTAATAATTTGCATGAAGATTTCTACATTATAACAAAAAGTATATACATTTCAAACAAATGTTATTCTTAAAAAAATAATAATAATTCCACAAAAATATTAAGCATTATAACCATTTTCAACATCAATAATAATAAGAAATCAGCAGCTGATTTCAGTATATTTTCAGCATAAAGCAGCAAATCAGCATATTAGACTGATTTCTGAGGGATCATGTGACACTAAAGCTAATGAAAATTCAGCTTTACCATCACAGTCAAGAATAACAGAAAATGTAATAATGTTCCATCATATTACTGTTTACATAAGAGACATGTTTTGAAAACATTTAAAAAAAAAATACATATATATATATTTTTTTACCAGGTTTTTAAACAAACTCTGTTTTAAGCTGACATACATTTGCTCAGTCCATCAAGTCTGCTAATGCACTATATATATAACAACAGTCAACTCACTCAGTAGCCATTTATTCTCTGACTTCAGCTGTTTTTTGGAGCCATATGTGCGACGGATAGAGCCAGGCTGTCCTGCAACCGCTGACAGAGCAGAGTACAGATTCCCATCTAAATAAGGAGAAAGATAAGTATATCCATGAGTCAAACCTTGGTGAGTCCTGTCAAATCAAAGACTTGAAACTTTCTGAAACTTTGATTTAAATGTAACAATGTTTGCAATACTTTGATACTCAAAGTTAAAAAGAGGGCAGCAACACACTGTGATCTACTTCTGACTGACAGATGGAGACATTGTTGAGACATGCAATTTCTTTCAGAATCAATGTTGACCTTTCAGCTCTGCTAACTTACTGTACATGGCATGTGAAATACTCAACTTTGTATCTGACATTTAAAACACTAAAGAAAAGGGCAAGATCTCTTTTTGTCATATGCTACTGGGAGTGTCGATCTTTTTGGAATCAACCTCTGAGATACTGTATTTTATAAAGAGATCTGACAAGATTTGAAGCTTTGAGCATGTCACATTACAGTGCTCTACTTCAGAAACTACCTATTCAACTGAAAGAACTAAATAAAAAAATATGAACAAAACATTCTCTCCTTCCTTATCCCTTCCTCCATTCCTCTCCTTTCTCTATGTACCTGCTGACAGACTGATGGAGCGCTGAGAAGGGAAAGGTGCCAAGATGTTAGAGGCTGCTGTTTCCGCCGGCATTTCTATCAGTATACTGTCATTTACCTGGATGAGAGAGATGATGTGATTATTCAGTAATTCTTAGACTTTAAGGAAACAGCAGTAACACTCTACCACTTGGAGAAATCATACCACTTTTAGCAGAACACTTTTTTTTTTTTACAAAATATTATTCATCTACTAATTGTGTGTCCCACATTTCAGGATGTCGAACTCTCATTTTATTGTACTACTTTCAGTTCTGTCGTTTTAATCTAAGCACTGATGGAACTGTTAAATGATTCGGTTATAAATCACACTCACAGCATAGACACACAAAGGGTATAAAAGTGTTCACAATAATACAGAAGTTAACAGCCTGAATTTTGTCAACGCAGCTGAGCTCAGAAGGAAAACTGATCTTATTTCCTTCGCTTTCTCATGTAACCACAGAAAATCCTAAAGCGTATGAAATATATTATGAGTAATATTGGATAAGTGTCTTCGCAACATAATTTATTATTTTAAATAAACATGAAATGTCTGCATTTAGCAGGTGTGGTGTGCACATCTATTTTTTGTTCGTTTCTGCACTTTTAAGCCCTTTTTTTCCCTCCAAATTTCCCGGTTCTGTTGTCAATCCACGTTTATGAGTCCGCGGTGACGCTGATGATGTTTTATCTGGTGCGCCCGTGTATTCAGGTTCAAATAAATATGGCTGGGCAAAAAAATCCAAGTCTTCCAAATCTTCGTCAAAATCCTTAGACGTGTTTGCAAAGATTGTTTTGTTTACACTGATAACACCCCAGCAGCGTCTTATATCATCAGCATCACTGAAAGCGGCTTGACAACAGAACCGGAAGACAATACATTTCTGAATAAAGTCGTAGTTTTTGTTATTTTTGGACCAAAATGTATTTGTCATTTTAGGTTTCAGTCAATTCTCATGACTTAAAGTCTCTGTCAGAAAAAAAGGTACAAAAGCTGTCACTGGGGTGGTACCTTTTTAAAAAGGTACACTTTTGTACCTAAAGGGTGCACATTGGTACCATAATTGTACAAATATGTACCATGAAGGTGCCAATATACACCCTTTAGGTACAAAAGTGTACCATGAAGGTACCAATATGCACCCTTTAAAAGTGTACCTTGAAAAGGTACCGCCCCAGTGACAGCTTTCGTACCTTTTTTTCTGAGAGTGTTCTGAGTTTGTGACACCACAGAAAAATATGTCATTAGCCACCCAGCCAAATGATAAAAAAGCTGCCAAGCTAATAAAATAAACTATCAAAATCTTAAAAAAAAAAAAAAAGAGCATTATTCTCAGCTCTCAAACGCTCGGGGCGTGTTCGCTGGCGGCACCCACTCGCGGGAAAGCTGCCGATGGTGATATCAGGTGATACTGCTTTCGGAACGGGAGGATGAAGACCGAGGCGGGAGATAGTTGGTTGTTTCGGCCCCATTCAGCAGTAACAGTGGATTATCAGTGAATCCCAGTTGTCTCCGACGAAAGTTTATAAAACTATCCTGTGTAAAATGATCACTACAGAGGCGGGTTTTGGTGGTGGATTAGATTTCCATCAAGGTTGGCCTCTTCGTATAATTATTCCACCTCTTTGATGTGATCATTTTTAGGAAAATGAAATAAGGACACCGATCTACAGTATTTTGTATGTGATCGCATCCAGGTAGTAGCCAAGGTATTTTTTTTGTGACAAAGGCATACCTAGCTAGCAAACTGTAGGCTGTAGTAACTAATAATATTACTACTGACTGTAACTCACGATTTAGCGTCAAACTTATGTGAATGTTCTCTATTGTTAGGGGAGGGGCTCGCCTCAGTGCGTCATCAAGTAGGGGCGTGTCCACGAGCTCAGGGGCTCCAGTGTATGGGCTATATGCACGCATAAGTTCCGCATTTGACGCAAGGATGCTCGTCTATTTCCGGTTGTGGAGATTAAAGCGGAGGAGAACCGAGGAAAACGGGATTATGGCAGAGTCTTCAAAATTTACTGTCCTCCCGTCTTTGAAACGAAACGTACATACGTTTAGATGTAATTTTAGTTATGTTTATTTAATATAATTTTAAAAAGAAGCATAAACACAACGAGGGGTGTCTGTTTTATCTGTTTTTGCGACTAACGTTCATTTAGTATAACGTTCATTTAGTATAATTTTATACATGGAGTATAAAATTTAATATAAATTCTCGTTATTGCATTGGACTCTACGATCGGTGGAAGTTATCGAGCATCCTTACACCTTCACCGGAAATACCACCGTGCATAGAGCCCATTATCGAGCCCCGCCCAAAAAACACAGCAATGGTGAAAAATGTTTAACGGTCTAACTCCACAATTCAGTACTACTTCAGTTCACAGTCTTTGTAATAAGTTTTAGCAATACATTTACAATGTGTTTATTGTTAGAATTGCCTTTAAGTGAGTGTTTAGGGTGCCATTTGGAACAAGGCCTTAGACTGTATCTTGAAGTCTAACAAAGAGGAACATGTCCTAATCTTAAACACTTTTGTGGTTTGCTTACAGATTGAGTTTAAACTGCTTCTGGATTGTGAGAGTTGCATATGCAATGGCGGGTAAGGCATCTTACCAGGAGATGACATTTAGGAGAACCCGCTGTTGTCCCACACACAACGAATGAATCACCGACTTTCTCAATTACTGAGATGAAATTATCACACTCTTCCTAAAGATGAAAAAACACGATAAATGTCAATGCAAAACATACAGACATCACATATTATAAATTATAGAAATAATATAGTTGCTAAATACAGTATGCCATCTAATTGTGGGCTTGGAGAGGCTCTTTCCTTTTCCTTTTTCTATACTAATTGTATTTGCAACTTCAACATGAACACCCCAACAACCTTCTTTTTATTTTATTTTAAAGGAGCCCATCACTCATGTGTTGGCTTTCTGTCTGTGCCATTACCCTTAAAAAATAGCCTCATTCAGTCAACTCTGAGTGATGACCTGCTCATCATGGATGACTATTTCTGTAGATGTTGAACCAGGGCAGTGAATCCAGCCAGGCTGAGGAGCGTCTGGGAAATACGTTCATAAATGTTCTGATTAAAGTCATTTTCAGAATTCACTATTTAACCTGATGTGTGTAATTCACACAGTGGATTTATGAGAAATGGATAACTGGACACATTGTGCAATTCACTTCTTGTGAATGAATTGAATCGCACGGTTTAAATGAGTTAAGATAATCCTTTTCTTCGCTTGAAATGCCAGGTCTGAACTGACTGAATATTGTGGGATTGTCGATCTTACCTTCCATGCTGATGAGACACACTTCGCTTTTGCATTCTCATCCATTCCCACAGGGATCTGTGAGCACATCAACAACATTACTAATCATGCAGCCTTGCATAAAAATGTGGGGATGAATTGTTCTCATCATTTCAGAGCTACTGTATATTCTATAATTACAATGAACATAAAATGTTATGGCTATAGTAAAATGATAAGAAGCTGTAGCTATCCATCATTGCGAAGAAAAGCTTGGTTTTATCCAACCACAAGTATTACCTCCATTATAAGACATTGTTCTGCTCCATAAATAATACCACAGTTTTGATACTTGCCGAGTACCAGCTACAGTATCTAGGTCAGGATTTAGAGCAGTGATAGATCTACTTTAGCTCCAGGTTATGGTGTCATCCCCCCTACCTGTTTGTCATGCACTCCTTTATCACTGAAGCTCAGCTTATAGATGACTCGTTGGCCCCCCACATACAGGACATCTGTTTCCTGTTGGTGGTAAACCGTGGTGTAGTTCTCTGGTTTCATGAAGCGAAACCGAGGGGATTCTAAAGACAAATGAAATGCAGAAATGCAGTGTATAAACAGGGTGGTGTATATGTTCACATCTTGCTCGAATGAATAGTCCACTAAATCAGTGGTTTTTAGATGGTAGGTTGCAATTAAAAAATGGGCCACAGGGAAAACACAATACAAATAACACAAGTAGCCATAAAAATGTGAATAATAAAAAAAATAAACGCTTCTTATATGAGCCCATGTAAATGCAATAAATGCTTCCTTTATCTTTTTTTGTTTAGATCAAAGGCTGTGCATTCAAAATCTATAGTGGTTTGGTCCAAATCATCACTTAGTTTTAACAGTTAAGTATAACATAGTCCAGTCTTGGTCATCACATTTTTGCAGTTGTGTGCATAAACAAAATTGTCAATTTTCCTTTTATACTGCTCTATATATTGTTGGACCTGTGCTTTTGTTAAATGTTGTGGTAAATATTATGTCATATTATTTAAATGCTATCCCTTGATCTTCACAGTAAAAACTGTGTTTTAGAGCAAAACCAGTTGAGAAATACAGATCTTAAATGATTAGCTCAAATGCCGTAGTCTCTATTGTGGGCGTTTTTCATTTGACCTGAATGGAGAATACTGTCAAATTTGGTTGTCAGGTAACCGTAAAATTAAAATTGTTTTGATACAGCATTATATAAATAGGAGCTTCGATATTATTTCATAAAACTACACGTTGCAACAGGCGTTTGTCTCGGTCTGCGCTGGTAGATTTCAGCACAATCAATAACTGGCTATTCGAAGGGGGGGGCTGAAGAGGTCGAAAAAGCCTGCAGACCAGTCTGAGCCGGTTTCTATTTGCATATACATGCAGCTCTCGTTTTCCATAACACTTTATTTCATCAGACAATTTGTCTCCCGATCGCATCCTTGGTGATTCAAGAAGACGTGCGCTGAATTGAAGAGATTGCTGTCCGTGGTGCTGAAGTGCGCGGTTAAAACAAGCTCAATGGTGTCTCATATGCTCTCACGGTTTCTCATTTCTTATTTGTGAGAGGTTTTAGTATCCCGTAACACTGAGGGGATGGCCGTGAGACATGCTGATGTTTTTTAAACAAATACATGATACTGTTTGTATCCATATAGAAGTCTGTGAACGTGCTTGGAATGAATAATAAATGTGGGTTTCGTGGAATTTTCCATGGGCTATTCTACAATGCGAGTGTGTTTTTCTCTGGATCGCATGTTGTACCCCTGTGTTTTGGAAATGTATCAGTTGCTGCAGTGCCATCATTCCCGTTAGCTCACGCACCTGCATTGCAGCTCTGTATATTGCGTCCTGCTTTTCTTAAAACAAACCCACTTGCTGCGTATTCTACGGGAAAATTGCTTCAAAACAGCAATGTCATTCGATGCATTTACAAGTTTAGATAGAAAACGAAAGGTCGTTTTAGAAAAATACGTATAGGCTATAGCCTCCAGGAAGATTCAGGAGTGTGTTTACTACAACCACTCACTCTTGACCAACCCATAAAATATCTTCGGAATCGGGAGTTGTTACTATGACTACACAGGCAAAAATCTTTACAGCATCATTGTATGAACCATCAGTTCTA
Organism: Pimephales promelas; assembly: GCF_988280905.1. Classification (NCBI taxonomy): domain Eukaryota; kingdom Metazoa; phylum Chordata; class Actinopteri; order Cypriniformes; family Leuciscidae; genus Pimephales; species Pimephales promelas. The sequence continues at coordinate 23,271,993 of NC_142780.1, forward strand.
TTTAATAGGCTGCATAAGCTATATGTTGGCATTGGCACTATACGCTTCATTTTTATACAGCGTCAGTTGCAATGCGATGCATTTACTGTATTTTTTCATTGTAGCTAGTCTAGGCTTGTGTACTCTTAACTATGATTAATAGCACACATACGTCATGATGTGAAGTCATGACGTGCATGTGAGCATCAATTGTTATTTGTTTTCAAAACAGCAATGTAAAGCAGTCAGAGCCTCATCTTAGCTTGCCTCATTTTACTAACATTGCAACTGGACTTTTTTTTTTTTTTTTTTTTTTTTTTTTTTTTACTTCCAGGCTTAATACGCAGCATTTTTTCTTGAAGGGAAATTAGATTTGCAATCCCTGCTTTAGTAAGGGTAAACGTAACATCAGAACCCGAGAACGAGAAAATTTTTAGACCTCTCCACAGAATCCGTCGCAGAATTAAAATATTATTGAAGAAAATAAAGCCTTACCCATCACGGTAAATTTTAGCCGGGGTGATTTTTCGGCCAAAACCACAGAGAACAGAGTCGCCAGAATGAGTAGATTCATGTTGTTGAGAGATGTTTAATTAATTTGAGTGACGACACGCTAAAATAAGCCTCGTCTCAGATAAGAATGTTGTTGTTTAGAAGCGGGCGCTGCCTTGTCCCTCAGACCTCTGTGAGAATCTGAGCGGTAATTGCCTTCCCCACGTCACACCTTCTGAAAGAAAGAGAACAGGGCGAACAGACATGCGCTCACGCGGATTGACAACATTTTATTTATTAATTTAAAGCATTTTAATGCTTGTATTGACATCACAATTTAACACAATTCAGTTTGTAGATCTCATAGATATATAAATATTATAATTTACATTTAGACAGTGGTGTTGCTAACATTATAATATTTAAATATTTAGAAATTATTATAGGGCCAATGTCCCTCCATTTCTGGGGAAACATAGGGTTCCCCAATCTAGGTCCTGGAGGGCCATGTCCCTGCAGAGTTTAGCCACCCTGATCAAACACACTCCCTGTGAGTTTCCTGAGGACATTGATTAGCGTGCTCAGGTGTGTTTGATTAGGGTTGGTGCTAAACTCTGCAGGGACAGTGGCCCTCCAGGGCCGAGATTGGAGAACCCTGCGTAACGTTACGCAAATAGCCAGTGTAGCCAAATAGCCAATAACCTTCACAAAAAAATACCCTGAGAGAGATGTGCGTGCAGCGTGTGTGTGTGTGTGTGTGTTTGTACTTCAGTGAAAGCAGCGCATTAATATAGAGGGGTGGTTTGACTGACTGGAACTCCTTGTGCATTACACTATTTGAACGCACACCTTCCAGCCAATCACAATAGAGTATTCTGAAAGACAATGATGCGTATACATATTATAGAATATTTGTAACAATAATCATTATCTTGCAATAATTTCCATTGAATTTGTCACTACACTTGGCTATTTTTTTTATACCAGTTGAATCGGTATACTTTAGACCTATATGTCCCTTAACAACATTTACAACAACCATTTACTCAAAAGATCTTTGCTTACCATCTGATGAAAGCTTCCTGGATTCCATTTTTTCTTGGTCAGTGAAGCTATGTCCTAGTAATGTCTATCTGTAAGATAGTCATATTCATTAGCAATACCATGGCTCTTCCATATTCCTATAAGTGTGGGAACTGTTGTTACAGATTTTTCCAAGATACACTGGAAATTGATTAACTTTCCGAGTGATTAACTTTCCGAGTAATCAATTTTCTGTTTTTCCAGTGAACTGTTAAGTTTGCTGTGTCAGTTTTGACAGAATCAGCTATAGGAATCTTCTCACTCTGCATCTTGTCCATGTTATTGTCCTATTCCTATTCATCAGGTTCAGGCACCATGAAATCTGTTACATTTACACATTTATCACAAGATTAAATTATGTCTGTGTATCAATTCAACTGTATCAACTGACATCAATTTTAAAGCTTCTTATGCAGTTTTGTATAGTCCAGGCTATTGTCTCTTTTATTTATCTTTCTTTGGCTCCAGCTAGTGGCCAAAAGGCATAAGCGACATATTTTGGTCAAAGTGGTGGCACAAATAAGTCCTCACATCTGTGAATACAAAACAGGAAAATTTGAACATACTGTAATAGCTGTAAATGTAGGACTCCAAACACACACACACACACACACACACACACTTTTATATCTGTGCAGTAGGCTATGTGTATTATTTGTTTATTGTGTATATATTACAAAAACATGACAAAATTCTTATCTTAATGAAATGATTATTTAACTGTTAGCTTAGTTGTAGTTTAATTGCAACACATTTTTGGAGAATAAAAAGCATTTTTATTTGATCAGTACGCAGTAGCCAGACAGACCTATATAACAGATTGAGATATCTAGAGGTAATCCTGAAGGGTTTAAACCACTGGTCATACACGTGATTATCATCTTTTTTTCTGGGTTATTCTGGGCAACAGCAGAAATTATTTACTCTCACTCTCTCGCTCTATTTCTCTCTCTCTCTCAGCAGAATCCAGTTAAAGCTTGAGAACTGTCTGTCCAACAAAACGACAGCCTGACTAAAACACCACTGCGAGTTCCCCGTCTCTTCCTGTACTCTCAGACACTAATCCGTCATCAGTGTAATAAAACATAACTATCACGTATCAATTTGACTTTGTTATTAGACTGAATGAATGGCATAAATTCTGTAAAATCAAACATTAATCGTAGGTAATCAGATGAGAGGCAGCAGGAGACAATTATTTCTCCGTTTAACAAACAAGACAATGACGGATGCAAATAATTATACAGATTCTTCTCTCTTACATCTCATGTCATATATCCTCCACAATCAGATGAGCTAAAGAAAAACTGCAGCCACTCAAGGTTATAGGTGTGCCTTGATGAAACAGATGGAGCTTACATCTGGACAATTTCATACTGCATGCACCAGAGTAACAAAGGGATATGATCACAGTATCTAAATTCTTCAGACTTCCAGGACTCGGAAATTAATTTTTACCTAGAAATGTACTTGAATTTTTAATGAGGAGGTTTAAAATGGAACCCCTGTGGAGTAAAAATACTGAGACAAGATGGTTTTCTGAACAGGCAGACTTGCATAGTCTTTAATGATCCAATGCAAAATATTATAACTTACAAATGCATTAGCAAAAACATCAAAATGTAGAAATATAACTTATATACATTACATAAATTCCAAAGCATCTTAAGTAAATAACCATGTACTGTATGTGTTCAATCATGACATTGCCATTTGTGCATAAGACTCACAGGCATGGCATAACATTACTTGATGATGTTTATAAAAAAAAAGATAGGCCTACTGAAAAAAAGAAGAAGCATAAAAGACATTTCTGAATGACCTTCTTACTGCAACCTATAAATATAACATCTGTAATGTACAATATCACACACAATATATAATACAGCAATCCATTTCGATAACTTATCGTCCATTTAAAATCCTTAACTTTCTAAAAATTATTATTAGTTAAATTCATTTATTTCCTGTTGCAATGTTTTAATTTCTACAAACTACAATAGATGTTAATAGGCTGTTAAGAGATATATAGATCTATGTTTTTTTTCAGTCTTTTGCATATATTTTGTGCAACAATATTACAATATCTAAAACTGCATTGTAACTGTTGTCAAATGCATCATCGCATGGCGTGTTCTGGTTTAATTTGGCAGTGAAATGAATATCTCTAAAGGCTAACTGTGCCTGAGCCCTTACAAAGGAAGAGATTTAATTCATTATACTAAGAGCTGTGAGCCTAAAACATTTACAAACCAAATCGAGGGCACACCAAAATAATATCCAGCAGCTGCTTAATTATTTATTAGTCACTATACCATGTATGTATGTATGTACATATGAAGAGATCAGATGCAAAAGCCTCTAAATGCCATTTGAAATTTTCTTCTTTAATGATGATTTTTATCAAACTTGTATATTTAAGTTCAGTAATTTCACTTAAATAACAAATAGCTTATTATCATTGCCATTTAAGTGAAATCACTGAACTTAAATATACAAGCTTGATAAAAATGATCATTCTAGAAGAAAATTTCAAATGGCATTTAGAGGCTTTTGCATCTGAACTCTTCATATATATATATATGTATATATATATATATATATATATATATATACTGTATATACACACACACACTACACACACACACATATATAACATATATATTAGTAAATAAATGTAGTTTACTATTAATAACAGTTAATAGTAAATAAAAGTTATATATAATTTATTATTCATATTTTTCTTAAATTAACTTTTACTATCAAACAGTAAGAACATGTGTTTGCTGTTTATCTTCAGACTTTGGAATTGCTCAAGCTACTAGACTACCTTACTTATATAAAATTTGACTTCTAACTTCTCAGCTAAAATATTATTATAAAGAGAAGTTAAAGCTGCAGTCCGTAGTTTTTCCTCTTTGTCGCCAACTCTGAAATCTGCAATTGCAGTGATTCGCAAAATTATCAACTTCACGCGAGTTGTGCCTCGGCACAGCGTGGATGAACACAATGTTTTGCGGAGAATGTGCTGCTGTCAGTCCCCGCGTCGGTGTGGATGCTGTCATTCGGAATCACAGACTCTACTTTTTGGAAGTATGACCAACATAAGAATTTTCACTGGAAAATGTTGTCTGAACTAGTAAGAAACATCCACTTTTGTTCTGACCAACTAAGGGGAAAAAAGCATTGCTGTAAAGCGTGCTGATTAAATCTAACGATCGCTTATCATATCAGGTCAAATTACACTTTGTTCTCAAATTGTTAATGTTAACAATGTCAGCATTGCGTGACTACATTTAATGCCCTTCAGATATTTATCCCCTGTTTTAGCATGGGCCCGGTTGCAGTCTCTTTTTTTCTGTAGCCACTCCAAAGTCTTTTGCATTTTACAGCGGGTAAATCAGTAGTTGTCACTGGTGATTGTCGTTTGAACCTTTCTGGATCCGCCATCAAATTAATACGTTTAATTCTATCAAGTGCTGTGAGAAAAGGTTATAAATCTGCACCTCCAACATCCTCACACGCAATATAGCCTACTAGCCGAGACTCCTTCTATATATGTACAGATGTGATGTAATGATGCAAAGACATGCTCGAATCTCCCGCGGAAATCCACCAGTACCACTGGAGTTAAAAACATTATTACAAGCTTACCGTTTTGAATCCAGCTAAGGCAAGCAGATAGTTTTGAACACTGGCTGATTAAGTACTTAATCATTTTAACCCCAAAAATTACGGACTGGAGCTTTATACCTACTTAGAATAATGTCAATCAGACCAGCACGATATGAATGAGATTATTACAAAGATAAGTTGCTATGCCTATTTACATAGTCAATCAGGCTTGCAAAATAAGTTATCATAAGGCTTTGTACCTTGCTGTGATGGCAAGTGGCAACTTTAACAGTTACTACAGTTTTAAAGGCTCAACTAATTGTAACCATGACCAATTATTCTCTATTCCAGCTCAAATAAGCTTCATTGTGAATCTCCCAGTGTCCCCACCATCTCCACCTCCACCCATGGATGATCGTGGCACGAAGTCTATAGTGGCAGTGTGTTTTATCTGTCCTTTGCTCTGACTCCAGAAGAACATAAACACGAAACAGATCGCCACAGAGCTGAGGAAAGAGAGAAATCCCATGGTGGTAGCAATGATGAGGGTTTTAGCATCAAACGGGTAAGGATTTGACACCCGTGTGGAGGAGTTGGTAGAAGGAGGCAATGAAGTTTCCATCCATCCCTCGTCTGAGAAATACGATGCGGTGCGGTTTTGTGGGAGCCCCTCAACTTGCAGAGTCATGGAGATGCTGTCGTTCCCCGCTGCATTAGCTGCAGTGCACAGATACGTTCCACTGTCTTGTACTTGGGCATAACGCACTTCTAAACTCCCATTAGCAAGCACTCGTATTCTCCCGACAGAGCTAAGTGCAGTCTGCTGGGCTGACATCCAGGAAATAGAAGGCGACGGATAGCCCTCGGCTCTGCAGTCAAACCGTATGCTCATGCCTTCCACCACACTCGCATCCTGCAGCTGGCGGGTCACAATCTGTGCTTGTCTGCACGTAAATATAACCGGAAGATCAGCCTCCGAAAAGTCACGAAATGCCTTCTTGTGCTGATTCTGAGCCGAACAGCTGGGTTGGCGGCCATCGAAATCCAGTCTTCGACGTCGTCGCACAACCCAGAGTAGCCTGCAGTCACAAGCCAAAGGGTTCCTGTCCAGCCGCAGTGTCTGCAAGTTCCCTACCGAGTGGAAGACACTTTCTTCCAATGTCGTCAGACGATTCGAGGACACGTTGAGCAGACGAAAGTGGACCAGACCCCTGAAGGCAGCTGGCTCAATACGTAACAGGCTCCCACCTACCAGGTGCAACTCTTGCAGCCGCAGAAGCTCCCCCAGCAAGTTGCCTTGGATGGAGGTGATGGGGTTGTAGGACAGGTCGAGGTACCGCAGGTAAGCGAGATGGCGGAGTGGAGCGTAAGGTACAGAGCTAAGGTTACAGTTGCTTAAAACTAAAGTGGTAAGGTTGAGACCAACCAAGCTGTTGCTATTTAACGTCTCTAGAGAAGGCCAGTGGAGGATCTGCAATGTGCGCAGCTGGTGCAGTCGGCGAAAGGCATTGTTGGGCAACGCGCTTATGGTCAGCTTGCGCAGGCGCAGCTTGGTCAAGCTCTGAAGTTGCGACAGAGCCTCAGTGGGGATGGAGGTCAGATTGCTGCGGTCCACGTTCAGCTCCTTCAGCGCCTGCAGCCCAACAAAAGCCCGTTGCGAGATAAACACCAGGTCGTTTTCTCCTGCATCGAGCTGCTGTAAGTTAGTCATGTCCTGGAATGTGTAATCCAGGAAAACCAGGATCTCATTCTCACTGACGTCCAGACGTTGAAGGTTGGCGAGGCCGGAGAAGACCCCGACCGGGAGGATCTTCAGGCGGTTGTTCTTTATCCTCAAGTATCGCAGGTTCTTCAGCCCCTGAAATGTTTCCACCTCAATCATGGAGATGATGTTCTCACTCAGGTCCAGGTCCTCAAGCTTTGACAGGCCAGAGAACTGACGCCTAGCCAGCGTTTTCAGTTGGTTTCTTGAAAGGTCTAAACGTTTGGCATTGCTGAGTAACACCTCAGGCACACCCGTCAGGTGTCTTGAGGAGCAGTTGACCTCCAACGTGTCACGGTAACAAGCGCATTTCTGCGGGCAGGTGAGGTCAGCAGCTGATAGGTTTAGGCACCACAACAGCAGGACTGACCATGCGCCCCGCTGGCCACACAGATCCATGAACATCTTACCTCCTTCCTGCAAAAAAGAAAATTACATATAAGCGTGTCCACAATAAGGAAAAATCTTTTTAAAATCATAATGTCAAGATCTTATAAATGTAATCGGTGTATTCTTGTTGGTTTCGTGGGGTTTTGAAAAACATTTTGAATCACTTTGAAGAAGTTTAGGAAAGGAATACTTGATGGTTACACCAGTCATTAAATAATAATAAAAAAAATAATCATTGATTTGATGTAATAAATTGCTATTTTTAAATATATGTATCAAAGTTAAAAACTATCTTCTTAACCATTAATAAGCATTGAATCAATTTTGTTAAAATATTTTTTCTAAGAATGAATAGGAATATATTATTACAAACTATACACAAGGTGTTTTTTTGTTTTTTTTTGCAAGAATTTCATTATTTTAATTAGGCTTTTTTCCATTATGACATTATTTTCATCAAGTTTTATTACCCTGACATATCAGACTTTATCTCTCCCCGAAATTTCAGGGTTCATTTTAATTTAGAAATTAAAAATATGCTCATCATGTTGTTGCTTTACCCATTACTCATATTTTGTATTTGTCTAGTTATACTTACCAAGGGACTTTTGTAGTGCCAGTTCTCATAACCAGATATTTTCAGGATGGTATATATGTTGGGCTCAGGTTTCCTTGGAGATGCATTTAGTCACATTTAGACGTTACGTCACACTTCCAAAAGCCTAAAGCAGAGAGAAGAGAAAAAAACACCAAAATTTATTGAGACTGATTTATGATTATTTGTGCTAACAATCTCTTTAGACAGAGCGACTGATAAAGACACAAATGAATTTGTAGAACAGCTTTTTATCCATTTCCGATGAAGGACAACAGTGGAACAATCTAGACATGTTTGGGTACGAGACAGCAAAATGTATGCGTGTCATTTAAATTCACACTTATTAGGATAATGTAACGATTAGGTATGGCTTAATGAGATTAAGCCATTCCTAATCGCATGGCACAATGAGATTCAATGATATAGTATTTAATGAACTAAACAATCACTACAGAAAAGCCACAGGAGATATAACAGGTCTAACCACACTTAAACATAAACATAAACGGGACCAAACACTGAACAGAAAGAATTTTGCATAGAAACTAAACTAACTAGGGAACACATGCAGGCAAAATGGTAACAACTGACTGAATATGAAACTAAACAGAACTAAACATAACCCTGACTAAATAAATGATGAGACAGGTGACAGCTGCACGGTAACATGCTTATTTACATCTCTAGAGGGTCTGATGTGAGAGGACAGGTGTGTGCAGGGCACTTTCACTATTGTCAAGCTTCATGTCACAGGGTGCAGGTGCAGAGACCTGAACACAAATTAGGAATTACCCACTCAGCATGGACAGACGTTGACTCTGCTTCAGTTTAATGGACAGAGCTGAGCCAAACGACATCAGAGCCCAGATAAAAACACTGGACTGCACAATAATATATGAATTCAACATGCAGTCTTAATCAAGAGCAATTCATTCTCTGAACTACATCCACTGAATTAAGGTAAAACTGCACAGTAAAAAATCAAAATGAAACAAAATATTATAGCAATGTGGTTTTTGAAAGAATAACACACCTAGGATGTTTAGCTTTGTACTGAAAAAGGACGAGGCAAAAATCAAGGCAATGTGAAGGATTGAGATGTCTGAGAATGAGATTTGTTCTTTCAATAAGTGTAATTATCCTCAGTAATTTAGCCTATTTGGATTTGTCTGTTGGCTGAACGTTGACAAATCTGAAATGTCTCTAGTCAAATGTCAATCAGCAGCACAAGATTTTTTATTTATCTTTATCATGCACAGTTTTTATTTATGAATCACCTCTAAAGGGAAAGAGCTTGCGAGTCTTTGCCTCAGAAAATATTTTGCATCATAAATTTATTTGATCATATACAACCTCAATACTTCACACATTAACCTCAGTAAAGGTGACAATTAACAAACAACTTAAAGGTTAGTTTTGGGTTAGTTTACCCAAAAATGTAAATATTGTCATCATTTTACTCTCCTGTCCTGTATGAGTTTCTTTCTTCTGTTGAACACAAAAGAGAATGTGGGTAACCAAACAGCTGATGGTCCCCATTGACTTCTATGAAAAAAAATATATATACTAAAGAAGTCAATGGGGACCAGAAACTGCTTGTTTTTTCAAAACACCTTCTTTTGTTTTTAACAGAAGAAAGAAACTCTTTAGCAGACCTGTTTTTCAATATATAAAAAGTCTATAAAAATAAACTAAATTGCAATTAAAATGGTTAATATATCATAGTTCTACACAGTATTTGCACACATTTCTGGTATACTTAGCATACGAAGAACTGAATGAAACGGGTAAAACTCCTACCTTGTCGTGACAAAGTCCTAACAGCCTTGCATTACACCTCTCCCACTGCTTGCTTGCTTAATATAGCCTATTCACATGGGTCACTTCTCTTGTTCTCCTGTTTACACACAAAGCTTCTATTTTGAACCTGATCCTGCTAAAAACCACTTAAAATGAGGTTTCCCTGAGTACTCCAGTTCAGTGTTGTCCCCAGTCTCCACACAAAGGCCTTATACTGGCCAATAAGCTGACTCCTAATGCCGTATCTAGCCAAAGGAGGGAGAGAGAAACACTATTGGCTTGGCAGTTTTGACACCATATTGGTTTTCCACACAGCAGAGAGCCTGGCTTACACAAATTAAGGGTGTGAATCCCTCTCTGTCGTCTTGTGAAAGACACAGTGCAGCAGGTGTACGAGATCTGAACATCGAGGTGACAAAATTCTTGCTCTGTGTCTTGCTGCTTGCCTATATGGCATTTTCACACTGTCTGACAACCAAGCTCATCTTGATTGCTATTAATAAGAGCAAGAAAGTGATTTTGATCTCACAATTTTAATGCTGAAACATCTCGACAGCTGGCTTTGAGATTGTGTAAAATATCCATATTTTAATATATATATATATTGTGTGTTTATTTTGCTTTATTCCTACTGTATATTAATATAAAATACATTAAAGTAGTAGTTCACTTTTAAAAAAACGTTTGCTGATAATTTACTCACCCCCATGTCATCCATGTCCACGTCTTTCTTTCTTCAGTTGAAAAGAAATTAAGGTTTTTAATGAAAACATTCCAGGATTTTCTCCATATAATGGACTTCATCGGGAAAAAAACAGTTCAAGGTCCAAATGAGATTTCAGTGCAGCTTCAAAGGGCTTTAAACGACACCAGACAATGAATAAGGCTCTTATCTAGGACCCTTCGAGTCATGACTCGAAAAAAGATTTCTTAAATTTTGATGAACGAGTTTGAACAGGAGAGTCATGAATGCTCATCACTGAACAGAGCAAGGTGAGCATTTGTGCTTATAAAACTTAAACTTTTTTATTTATTTTTTTAACTCTCATTTGGACCTTGAACTGTTTGGTTCCCATTGAAGTCCATTATATGGAGAAAATACTGGAATGTTTTCATCAAAAACCTTAATTTCTTTTCGACTGAAGAAAGAAAGACATGGACATCTTGGATGACATGGGGGTGAGTAAATTATCAGCAAAAGTTTTTTTTAAAAGTGAACTACTACTTTAATATACATTTATATAAAATATAAATATTTTATATTCATTTTAAACCATAGACACAAAATATGTTTATATTTTTTTCATTAAAATTGTTAAAATTAAAACTGCCAAATTTGTGGCCCAAACCCATTAAGATGCCTCAACTTTTGCATAATCACATACAGGACTGTCAACATTCCAGCTTTGGCAATGCTCTTATCTAACAATCAACACTCTGCCAAACATTGAGTGTGCCCTTGTCGATCTGATGCAATGTCATCACAGTTAGACAGCCCTCACTAAGCTGAACACCCCTAAATAATATGTTGTTTATCTCATTTCAGGCCTGACTTTCATACTTTTAACATGAACAATCAAAACTCATCATGGTCAGACAGGCTTCATTAGGTTTCAATAACTGACATGGACGTCTGCCAGATACTAAAAAGGGGGGGGGGGGGGGGGGGCGGCGTGCAAAAGCTTTCCACTGCTGCTGTAGCCTGTAGCTGTTCCCCTGACTCCATTAGTAAACACAACACTTAAAGCCTCTGCAGGCGGACTCCAATTTGCACTTCACTGGCTCTAGGCATGCAGAAGGGCTTATAACAGTAAGAAAATATGTATTATTGAGCTTTAACTGTGTATTTTACTGTGAGAGGTCAAGGGAGGGACGTGCAGAGCAAAAGGATCCAGGCATTTTGAAATTAAAATGAGCTTTCAACATATAGGATATTCACAAAATGTCAGCCAAAACCACAAGATATTTTATATAAAACCACCCTTTATTTTACCTTACAACAGTGTCTAAAATTTCAGGACCTCTTCAGTAACAATATAAGAGGTCTGCAACCTGCATGTTTAGCATGACCTCCTAACCTCCGAGTGCAATGTGGTTCACCTGCCTCTTGGAGCCTGTGCTATTCTCGTCCCAACCGGGGGGGGGGGGGGGGATGGGGGGACTACTCACCAATCCCCAATTAGAATTCCTCGCATCAATTCTTCACAGCAACAATTGCGACAAAGTAAGAAAGAGGCTGGCCCCTGGCCTTCCACCCCCGGGCACAGAATGAAGCCATGGGAATAAACACAAGTATTCAAAGCTTTCAGAAACAGGTGTTGTTTAGCTATGGGATATGATGACAGATCTTCAGGACATGGAGTATCTGTTCCCTTTCGAGTCTGCCCGGGGAATGGAAAAATAAATATTACAGAGAAGGTGAGGTTCACACTTGGATGCACCACAAACCACAGATGCTTCCTCAAAGTGTTTGTATTTCAAACCCACAGTGAATTTACAAGACGCTTCTGCTCATCCTTCTGTAATCAACCTTTGCTGAAAGCCATAAGGAAAAAAACATATCCGTTGTGTGTTTGCATGTATAGCATATAAAACAAGCATTATAGTCTCAGCCTCTGTTGAAGTGTGACTGAATTTGCTGCTTTATTGGCGGTTGTTTGCCAGTGTCTTGCTTTTGTGTATAACGGCATTAACACCTTATCAGATTATAGTTTCCCTGGGAACAGCAAACCACCATCCACGCTACTGATTTAATTATTAAACTATTGACTGAATTATGGTTAACGACTTATAATGTGCCTGCTCATTTGACTTATTTTTACATTTAGATTGCCTTTGCCATCATCTAATGCTCACTTAAGGTTCAACTTTAAAAACATCTAATGACACAGTTTAAAATTAAAAAGTGAAACGTGAAATAAAATATCAGATTTTCATATACTGTATATTATAATTTTGTAATGGCTAAATTTCACAAAAAAAAAAACAAAAAAAAAAATTAAATATCAAATTGTGTTTTGATATTGCAACATTTATCTTTTATCAGCCGTAACATGAAAATGATTATCTCGGTGCATCCCTTGAAATTATTACTTTTGAATTTAAACATTTGTATTGTTATTGTGTATTTTTATGCATATGTCATGTTATTGTAATATATTCATTGTTTAGTTTTGTATCAGAAATACATTTTTTTTATTACTCTAATTGTTATTGGTATTTAGCACAAATATTTTGTGTATATTTTACATGGTCAAACTAATATGAATGTTCATGCTTTCACTGTTTTTCATGATTATGTGGAGCAGCTGAGAGAGGTCACGCTGGGATCACAAACGTCTGAAGGACAGATTATGATAATTCAGCTTTGTGCTGGTCACTTCAGTCAGTGCGTGTACATTGTGTAACCCAAAGACAATCAAATGTGATGCAAAATAAATGAATAAATGTAAATTATGGAAAATTGAACATGAGATCATCATCTCACATGTTACTGCCTGCCAGAAGGGAACACACATACTGTATGTGTTTTAAAATGACTTTAACAGTAACTTTTCAAGGACACACAAAAGAGGTCACCTCAGGCTAAACTGAATGCATTAATGTAACTAGGTCACTGTGCATTGCACAAGTTAATTGTTAATTTTAAGCAAGTTTTTAATAGACAATAGATTACAAACATATGCATTTAATTTTACACTGTGTATGTATAAACCTGTGAAACATGCAGTGCCAAAAGCATCTGAAATTCAGTAGACAGACATGCTGGTGGGATGGAGATAATTTGTTTCTGAAGGCCCAGATTCAGATTTCATTCCATTGATGCAACGTGTCTTGAAGCGGAGTATAAATCAAGTCTGAGTCCATTGATTTTTTTGTGTGATTGTGGAGAGTTCACACATATGGACATGGTTTAAGCTGTGAAAAGCACAGGCTCTGCTTCGCCCATGTGTGTATTAGACATCCATAGATTTTAATCCATCAATTGGCATTAAAACCCAGTAGTGCTGACAGATTGCCTACCGTTCAGGGTCACAGATTCAGAAACATTCTTTACAATAAAACAAAACAGCACAGCTATTGCGTAGTTAAAAGATGGGTCTGGTCTGTTGGGAAATTTCACCAGTGAGATCTCGATTCTCTTCATCTGGCTGTGTGCAGTAATACAGGACACCCACTGGCAGGGTCAAATGGTGGCCTGGATAGTTTACAGTCTAAGCGGTCCTAAATAGGTACGTTTTAGGGCAGCAGGATTACACAAAGATGATCTGATGCTCACAATGTGAGGCGGACCTATCAGGGCCACACATCACAAATTTAGTTCAAAGCTAACTGTGCATTATTAAAAAAACAAAACTGGTCAAAACAGGGCACCTGCACCTGTTCAATGATATTAAACCCTGCTACAAAATGACTTCATAGCGACAGACCTCATAAATCACATACCGATACATATGAGGGCATGATGAGAATGTCAAGTGACCAAGCAAAACAAACCAGTGATCAAGTAAGTGCTTTTACCACTCCGCCCCCATCAACTGGTGATAAATCAAGCCCTGCTGTGCATTACAACTCTTCTGATTAAAGTGCTCGTCTGGACCGGCCCCAAAGCTTGCGCTCCTTCAGCGCTGGCTCACGAGTGCGCAACAGGAATTTGCAGTGCTGCACATCACACGGGATGCTGTTTGAAATCTCATTAGACATAACTTGCTCAGATTGATTAGTTCTAATTAAGACAGCCATGACTGGCAGGGACCTCCGAAACCTCAGTGACCGTGGGGGCTGAGAATGTGAATGCTGCGCACAATGCCAGCTGACCACGGGTGCCTCTGACTGCTATTTTTGGTGTTATGTTTGCCTCCCAACACAAAAAGACTATGATCTTCTTGTCCTAATTGGGCTTAAACAAACTAAGAAACATATCTATCAATCAATCAATCAATCAATCTATCTATCTATCTATCTATCTATCTATCTATCTATCTATCTATCTATCTATCTATCTATCTATCTATCTATCTATCTATCTATCTATCTATCTATCTATCTATCTATCTGTGTCATTGAGTCTAATTGGTCAGTCAAACAATCATCTATCTATCTATCTATCTATCTATCTATCTATCTATCTATCTATCTATCTATCTATCTATCTATCTATCTATCTATCTATCTATCTATCTATCTGTGTCATTGAGTCTAATTGGTCAAACTATCGTTCTATATCTATTGTCATTGAATCTAATTGGTCAGTCAAACAATCATCTATCTATCTATCTATCTATCTATCTATCTATCTATCTATCTATCTATCTATCTATCTATCTGTGTCATTGAATCTAATTGGTCAGTCAAACAATCATCTATCGATCGATCGATCGATCGATCGATCTATCTATCTATCTATCTATCTATCTATCTATCTATCTATCTATCTATCTATCTATCGGTGTCATTGAGTCTAATTGGTCAGTCAAACAATCATCTATCTATCTATCTATCTATCTATCTATCTATCTATCTATCTATCTATCTATCTGTGTCATTGAGTCTAATTGGTCAGTCAAACAATCATCTATCTATCTATCTATCTATCTATCTATCTATCTATCTATCTATCTATCTATCTATCTATGTCATTGAGTCTAATTGGTCAGTCAAACAATCATTTATCTATCTATCTATCTATCTATCTATCTATCTATCTGTGTCATTGATTCTAATTGGTCAGTCAAACAATCATCTATCTATCTATCTATCTATCTATCTGTCATTGAGTCTAATTGGTCAGTCAAACAATCATCTATCTATCTATCTATCTATCTATCTATCTATCTATCTATCTATCTATCTATCTATCTATCTATCTATCCATCCATCCATCCATCCATCCATCCATCCATCCATCCATCCATCCATCCATCCATCCATCCATCCATCCATCCTTCCTTCAATCATCAATCCATCTCTACTCAATTTACTAATCCAGCTTTATACACTACCTGATATTTTAAGAAAATTATTTTGAATCATACTTTTTAGGGGTTTTTTTTAAGAAACGTAAACAGCCTATGTAAGAATACATCAAATTGACCATAAGCTACATCTACAATATCATCTTTACCTTGGAAACCACAGTGTTAGAATGAAACTACCCAGTCACATTGTGATTACCCTCTACAACAAGAGTCGTTTAACTTTAATGTCTGTTGTTCAGGTTAACTTAATAGACAATGCTGGGCTATGTTTTGACGTCCATGAGTAAGAAGTCTGAATGTGACGAAATTAGGAACTTCAAAATTAGTCATAACCTTGAAGAACACCAAACAAAAATCGCTTTGAATATAACCTAAGTAAACTATTACAACAAAACACAAAGCGGAACTCACCCGCTGACCCGCTCCCTTCACATTATCTGCATGGCAGCGATTTCAAAGCTCTCCAAGTCTTTGTCCATTTAGGTTCGCAGTTCCTCACTTCTGCACAATGTCCTCTAACATCGTTCACAGAAAGACGACGAGCCTGTCTTGAGACAAGACCCGAATGTTTTTAATCGCTTTGTTTCTTCATTAATTCCTCCTGTCTACGACACATCCCTCCGGGGTCTAGAAGGATAATTGTAACCTTAATTTAGGTTGGCTGTTCTCCGTATACTGACTGACGCTCCTCTGCACTCGCTCTAACTTCCAACTCCCACCTGCCCGTTTCAATACGAGTGAACATCCAAACCCCAGCGGTTTAGATAGCAGATCGGTGTTTACTGGTCTATTCAGCAGAGCTGATAAAAAATAACACTCGTGAGGGCACTTCGAGTGAATGACAGATATTTGTGAGGCTTGGCCAAATCTCCGGATTTAGGTAAAGCAGCAGATGGTTGCCTGAGTGAGACTCGTGGCTTGGAGATGGTTGAAAACATCTCATGGGACACATGTTTAGTTTAGTCCCTTGATTTATACGATACAAATGTTCACAGTGTGACTTTTTGTGGTAAATTGGTTTTAATTGCTTGGTATTTTGTAGAAAATAGAACAAATCCCAAACTGAAATTAGTAGCCTACTTTAAAAATTAAAAAGAAATAAAAAAATAAAATAAATAAGGCAAAATGCTGGCATCAGTGGTTGACAGAACTTTACTGTAAAAATGTGTCAATATTTCAAGAATTATTGAATGACTCAGATTTAGCCATAAAAATGCTATAAACATCAATTAAAAAACAATAGGGCACAGAAATTGTCAACCAACATTTTAAATAAATACTGTTTGCAGTGCTTGGACAGGGAATTCTGGGAATGCCCATTTCCAAGTGCAATTCACTTGGCTACGTGTAGCATATAGCCTACTTATTTAAAAATGCCTATTATTTATTGCTATTTATTACACTTATATATTGAAATGCTGCACTGTAAAAGTAAGTAGGCCTATTGCCTTGTTACATAACCTACTGTATTGAGTACATTCTCTCTTGTATTTACTTTTAATACATTTCACAAATAGCCTACATTTTACTTTTAGAAAAAAATGCCATTGTCTTTTGAAATATAATATAGGCCTATATTTTTAACTGTATATAGTAATGCTTTTCTTTATTTTTTAATACTTTTGGTTAAAATAACTATATATTTTTTATTGTCTTTGCTAAGTACAGTGCAGATAAGATAATGATAAATCACACTATTTGTTTTCATGAGATTTTAAGTCAGACGTGTCCAAGCCTGCGAACAAGATCCTCTAAACAGGGTCAGATCTCCCAGGGACTAAAATAGATTTTAATTCATGATTCATGAAGACCAGCCATTTACCTTCATTTTATAATAGACAAAGTTTGAAGTTCACCATCTGTGGAGAGACAATTTGCCTTGAAACATCACTGTGGTTAATTTCATGATGAAAAAAACCTGAAAAGCCACATAATGCTAACATTCAGAATGCATTTATTCTTAAATAACTTTGGTGCCTTTTTAATGGACATCACACAACATTAACCAGCACCATTGATGTGAAAAGGACATGTCATCCTTTATTTTATTCTAAATTTTTGAGTGAGGATGACAAGGATTGTACACCCAATGAACCATAAATGTTAATTTTGGCACCAGTGTACAAATGAATAACAGGGGTGTGATATTTAGTCTAAAAAAAAAAAAAAACAATGAATCATGCAGGTCATGCTATTGACATGTGTTCAAGGATTTCCTAAATGGCAACAGGTTTTCACATGGTTTTACTTCTATTACAATGCATAGATAGTGCAAATAAAATAGAAACAGATATCTGCACTGGAATATCAGATAGTGGTTTGGGAGAACAATGACACTCTCCACATTGCCTGTAGGATTTTAATTAAATCTGGCCACTAGAGGGAAAACATTTCAAATGAAAGAAGGGACTGAGTGCAGAAAAGTCTCTAATATATTGGAAGCATTCACCTTTATCCTCATTAAACAGCTCTAAGTTCTTTAAACTTCACGAAAGTAATCCATCACAACAAGACTGGCCTATTTTATTTAAAAAAAATCTAATTGTTTGAATTAAATGCCTCAGACACTGGGACAGATGGTTTAGATTTCAGGTGTGGAGATAAAGGTCTGGGGCGGAATAAGGTTTGAAATGTCTGTGTTTTATGTGTTGCACGTTTGTTTCAGAAAGTTTGTCCTTGCATGTTTGCATGTTCGGCTTAAGCTTGCAGTTCCATGATTGTATTGATTGAAAGATTGAATTTATTTCTGCCATACCTCTACAAAAGTTCTTATTAAGAATTAACATGGTTTAGAAAAAATGAAAATGGTTCATTTGAAGTCACCGTCATGGTGATCAGTGTTATCTTTAATTGGGCTCTTGACCCTTGACTTATTGTTAGACTTTTCTCACTTTTTGTAAAAGTGTGTTTAAGAAAAAATATTAATTGCTGTTGGTTTTCTTTAATTCTGTTGATTTTCAGATTCTCAATGTAGCACTGTTTAGTTTTTTTTCATTCCTTATTTAGTGTATTTGCATTCATTTTAATAGTAATTACTAAAATATTTAATTTAATAAAAATAATTTAATAGTAATAATGCACCCACATTACTAACACAGTATAAATATTAATTTTAACAGACATTGTTTTTTTTTAGCTATCTTTAGATATTTATGTAGATATTTTAGCTTAAAATATTTATGTAGATAGTTTAGCAAAAATTAATGCATATTAATCTTTTAATCTAATATTAAAGTATAACCAAAGATGTTACCACTGTCTAACTGTGAACAGTTTGCTTTGTCAGAAAATACTTAATATTAAGCATTTTCTCCTTTCTAACACTTGGTATTCAGCCAGGAATTGGTATTATTTGATTTTAGGCTTTTTCTTCTTCCATGTTGTAAACAAAAGCCTTACTGCTGTTTATTGTACATTTAAAAAGGATTGTAAAATGATGTTAATCTCCTATCCCAGCACAGCCTTCTGAAATCTACTAGATCATTCCCAGCAGAATCTCTCTCTCTCTCTCTCTCTCTCTCTCTCTCTCTCTCTCTCTCTCTCTCTCTCTCTCTCTCTCTCTCTCTCTCTCTCTCTCTCTCTCTCTCTCTCTCTCTCTCTCTCTCTCTCTCTCTCTATAACCAACAGAACATATAAAACTGAATCAAAAAGTTAAACAACTATCTTTAAGATGTTTTCTTTACATGTGAAATAAAGAAAACAGTTACAAACTGAAACAGGAAGTGTTTCTGGACCAGTGTTGTTTACATCTTGTAAAATGGTCTATATATGTATATTTGTTTTTTGTTTTTAGCTTAGACCTTGGCTTGTCGCACACTGATTTGTATTGGTCAAATCCTGCCATCCCAAACCCTCAAATCCCTGTGCACGTGGCAGATGGTACAGTTGTGAAATTGTGAATGTGCTCTTGCTCTCCATAGACTACTGCAATAATGTATAGTTTTCCAGGCCCACTCAACTTTAATCCCCAGCATGTTGACCTCTATGCATTAATGGTGGTGGCACTGGAAAAACAAAAGCAGGCTCCAACAGTGATGGGATTTATGAATGGAATGCCTCAGCAGCACTTTTCTTATAATATAATATAATATAACATAATATAATATAATATAATATAATATAATATAATATAATATAATATAATATAATATAATATAATATATACACACACACACACACACACACACACACACACACACACACACACACACACACACACACACACACACACACACACACAAGTAAAGATATAATATATATAATATATATATATATATATATATATATATATATATATATATATATATATATATATATATATACACACACATGTAATGGTTATCAGTTGGAGTGCCATTGAGAGCCACCTGAGGGCACTCCACATCAGACTAGCATTGTTCACCACTCACAACTACATTTCCCATAACTCACTGCCCGGACTCATCACCCCTGATTATCACATTCACCTGTCTCTCATTATATTATTTAGTTCACCCCATTCACCTCACCATTTCTAGTCTTTTACGTTATACTACTGCATTTCTGAGCGTTTCCTTTGTTTTCTTTGTTAATAGTTCTTGATCTCTGCCTGTGTCCTGCTCTTCCCGTTCCTGCCTCACGGGCCTCACCCTCTGGATTTGTCTGTTTGGATAGCCTGCCTGTGTATGACCTTTGCCACGATTCTGATTACGATTTGGATTAACTTTTATAAACTGCAGTTGGATCCTCAACATTCTTATCTTTAAGCAGTTCATATGTATATATATATATATATATATATATATATATATATATACTGTACATACACATACACACACATGCGTAATGAAAGTCTGATGTGGTGTGCCCTCAGGTGGCTCTCAAGGGCACTCCAGCTAACCATTAAATATATATATACACATATATATGTGTGTATATGTATATATGTATGCATATATGTGTATGTATATTATATTATATTATATTATTATAAGAAAAGTGCTGCTGAGGCATTCCATTCATAAATCACCATTAATGAATAGAGGTCAACATGCTGGGGATTAGAGTTGAGTGGGCCTGGAAAACAGTATTGCAGTCTATGAAGAGCAAGAGCACATTCAGAATTTCACAACTGTACCGTCTGCCACGTGCACAGGGATCTAAAGGGTTTGTGATAGCAGGATTTGACCAATACAAATCAGTGTGCGACAACTCTAAGCCAGTTGTGATGCTAGAGCTTTTAATATATACACACAGTATGAAGTGCATTCTATAATTCTCTCTCTCTCTCTCTCTCTCTCTCTCTCTCTCTCTCTCTCTCTCTCTCTCTCTCTCTCTCTCTCTCTCTCTCTCTCTCTCTCTCTCTCTCTATATATATATATATATATTAGATATATATTAGATATATATATAGAGAGAATTATAGAATGCACTTCATGAGGTTGGTTGAAAAAAGCCCAGTGTAAAGCTTAACAAAAGTTTACTTCTTCAAGGTAGCTTTGATTTGTTTAACATTTTTCAGTCATATGCATTTCAGTCATTGCTAATTTCATAATTTTGAGGACTTTACTCTTTCTATGAAATGTAAAAAAAAAAAAAAAAAAAAAAAATAGGTATAGCGACTTATGTGCAAACTTTTGTCTGGTAGTGTATAACCCAGTCTATAGAATAGTGTATACAAAAAGGGAAGTTTGATTCATGGTTCTGTTGTTCTCATTCTGAACAATAATCTGTAAAAAAAAAAAAAAAAAAAAAAAACTTTGAATCAAAAGTCTCGTGATAGTCATGGGAACAGACATATGACTGCAGCAAGGCATTCTGGGCTTCTTTAGCTACGTGGTTAGACTGGAATGTTATAGGAAACAGATGTTTTTTGAGTTTTGAACAGATGAGTCTGCTAACAGCTACCTGAGGGAGAGATTTTTGCTGTTTAACATGACTCAACAGTTGTGCTGCTAGAGCTTTGTAATTCAATATTAATACAATATAATGTTTATTGTACATTAAATAATTTCACAACAATTTAATTGTGTTCACATCGACAAAATCTGCACTCACAAAACGTCTAGAAATATAAGGCTTAATCCTTAATCCTTTAGAAAAACGACACTTAAACACGCACACACCACAGGCTCCAATCAGGATCAGATTAACCCCCCCAAAAAAGTCAAAATGTTTGTAACGCACGAATGAGCAGGTGTGTATTACTGAAAAATGCTTCATTGATTTATATCTAGGTCACAGTCAATCCTTCCGGTCAAATTAATAGTCAACAGTGTTTGACCACAGCAATTACATTAAACGAGATGCACAGAAGGATCTGAAAGTTTATTTTTAGTGTACATTCATCTTACTCTGCTTAAATGCAGAAAAAGGTACTGAAAGAGAGTCTTGTTACACTACACTACAAAAAAAGTGTTGAGTTCATAGAAGTGCTGTGTTTTAAAGTTGGGTATTGATCAATTAATTTAAATTAGTAGCAACTACACAAACCATTTGTGCAAATGGTATTGGTAAACTAATGCTAAATGGTAAACTAATCCAGTCAGTTTTTAAAGTGGATTGAATAAATCTAGCACACGTTTTTTGTTCCCCATATACTGTACAAAAGCTGAAATAGTTCTTAGTCTGATCAGTCTTGTCATCATGTCAGCAGGCTATGATGCTTTTGGCCTGTGATATTTATGGATTTGCTTGTATGTTTGTGAGTAATCTGCACATATCATGAGCAACGAACACTAAGGGGACTTTTCTCGACATACATTTGTATTTTAGTGCTGCTGACCGCATGCCTACATCACGGGATAATTTCTATGTAGACCTACACTTACACATTGTGCAGGGAACTCAGGTTGTTGACTAACAAGGGGAAGTGTTCATGACAAGCTAACAGGGCCACAGGAGAATGATGTTCAGAAAGAGGTGCTATTTATTGACACCATCATATCTGTTGAGTTTTAAGTCATATTGTCTTCCAGCTAAAAAAACAAACAAACTGACCTACAGGAAATGTAAGATGAATGAAGATGTAGGTCCTGCTTACTGAAGAAGGTTATGAAGATGAGAAAATGTGCATCCTTTTGCAGGATCCCCAAAAGAAAAGCAATTACATGAAAACCTGGATGTGACGGTTTCTTTTGTTATAAACTAGCATGGCAAAAGTATAAATGCTAATGAAAATCAATGGAAAAAAGTAAAAACTGGCGTCAATATAAGGCTACCCAAAACATTAGGAAACGTTGCACCAAATTCAATATGTAAAACTTCTTATTTGTGCAAAATTATGGATCTATCTGGCAACTGTAGGTTTTAGTTGGTTTAGTTTAGATCTCTATTCAATTATCTTGTTGTGGTGTTAGATAAATGAATTTTAATTTCATATAGAAATCTCTTTTTCCCGACTTTGGTAGGATACACTATTTAGCCTACAACTTCCCACTTTTCCTAAAACTGTAACTCGACACCTGACATCATCATCATCGTTCTTGTCTGATGTTTTAGCGATTCCAGATGGAGAGGGACTTCTCCCCTTTCCTGCAACAACAGTAACTTCCTCAAAACTCCAGCATATAAAAAAGGTCGTCGTCTCGTCGACTAACCAGTTGTAAACCAGCATCTTTTGTTCTGAACTTCTGGACATCCAGGTAAGCGTTCCTCATTGTCACTCTGTAGCTTATTTTTCTATCATATTGAATAGAGTTAACATTGTTAATGTTTTAACATTCGTAAAATAGGCTATTGTCGAAACATTTGACGTAATGTGTGCAGCTTTGCTATACTTTCGCTTTCTTTTCTTTTCTTTTTTTACGAAACGTTTAAAATGAAAACCTTTTAAAGCAATTTTTCTTTGTAGACAGTAATTTTCTTCTTCCTCACTTCGGATACAACCACTCGACCCTTACTTCTCTAAACTGACCTAAATAGTTTACAGTGGGGGTTTCGTTTTTGCAAGTGGTTTACGTTTAACAGGCACGTACTGTAAGTTGCACGAGCATGTTATAGTACGCCTAGTGGGTTTACACCTCTCGCTGTATGTCTGTTTTTCAGGGCATCATGCATACATTTGGTGGAATTCCTCTTCTCGTGGTGGTGTGGTGTGGACTAGCTCACAGTCTGGACAATCTCTCACTGGATGAAGCATGGGAGAGCTGGAAAATCACCCATAGGAGGGAGTACAATGGCCTGGTGAGTACTAAGACTATCAAAATAGTCAAATTTTCTCGGGGTTATAAAAGAGTTAAAGTCCCTTTATAGGCAATAATTGTATCCCTTAAAACTAATCTTTGATCACCAAAATTATATATTTAAATGTTTTTTTTCCTTGAAAAAAAAAAATCCTCATGCCTTAATGCAACTCTACACCCTTGCCTCATTTAGTTCTATGAATATGCAAATGAGTCCGCCTCCACTCACACCAGCTGTTTGTGACCTCAGAAACACCAGCGATTTCAAACTGTTTTTGAGATAGTCTTTAGTTCAATCCAGTTTTAAGCATAAAATACTCAGCAATTATTTTGACTTATGCATTTGTTCACGATTTGTCTTAAAGCATATTAAAAACACCACATAATCATAAAACAGTTTAATTTTCACTACATAGGGACTTGAATTAGGTTGGTGAGCTAGTTTGTATTGTTTTTGTTTTTATGACTACATTGATTGAAATGTACTGGGCTGGCTAAGTCCCTTTCTGATGGGGCTTTGTTTTTACATGCAAATTATTTCTACAGCAATACTTTTATTTGGAGTAGTCATTGTTTGTGTCAAGTATTTACACGTGTGTTTCATGGCGGACAGGATGAAGAGTCTATTCGACGGACGATTTGGGAGAAGAACATGCTGTTTATTGAGGCCCATAACAAAGAGTATGAACTGGGGATTCATACTTATAATCTGGGCATGAACCATTTTGGAGATATGGTATGTATACCGGTATATACTAATATTTGACTGCTGTGAAATGCTTAACCCATATATATATATATATATATATATATATGGGTTTTAACATTCATATATTTGTATATATATATATATATATATATATATATATATATATATATATATATATATATATATATGTGTGTGTGTGTGTGTGTGTGTGTGTGTGTGTGAAACTGCAAACTGTCAGAACTTCAGTAATACATTCAGAATATACATAATACATAGTAAAACATTCCACTATTAGTCCTATAGAATGATAAATAATATTTTATAAAATGTATTTTATTACACATTTGCTAAATGTGAATCAATCACATTTAAGTTCAGTTTGTCTATAGATCATATTTTACATGTGCAGTGCCAAGTGTCAGGCCCAGTTGTCAAGATTAAGGTGTCAAAATTCAACATAATTTAGCTGTTTTGTTATCTTACTTGCTAAACCTGTTTGCAGATAAGGAAGCTTATGGCAACAGGAACATTCCATCAACAAAATATGTTTTTTTAAAAGCCTGTTTACTGAAACTAGATCTAACATTTCAACGTTTTGGAGGATTGGTCAACAATTAGAAGTGAGATCCTTTTTGTCCAATTCTTATCTCTCTGCCCAATTCTTATCTCTCTGCAGACATTAGAAGAAGTGGCAGAGAAGGTGATGGGACTCCAAATGCCCATGTACCGTGACTCATCAAACACATTCGTGCCTGGTGACACAATGGAGAAGTTGCCCAAATCAATTGACTACCGTAAACTGGGATACGTCACTTCTGTCAAGAACCAAGTGAGGAAATAACAAAATATTCCAGTAATATTTCTTGATTCTGAGATCTCTCACATGATTAACCTTATCATCATCCTCACATCAACTCCTGGTTGTAAGAAATGTGCATTCAAATAATTTTCCATAGAATGAGTATTATCATTACAACCATTGGCTTCATCTGTTTAGATTTCAAGCCAACTACAGTTATCATTGTACTTAAGCACCATCTAGTGGTTCAAACGATTAAGCTTGTATTTTTAAATCAGAAGAATAGTCTGCTTCTTAGTAAAGTGCTGTTTTTCTCTTGCTCTCCTCAGGGTTCGTGCGGCTCATGCTGGGCCTTTAGCTCTGTTGGGGCTTTGGAAGGTCAGCTGATGAAGACCAAAGGTCAACTGGTAGACCTCAGTCCTCAGAACCTGGTGGACTGTGTGACTGAAAATGACGGCTGTGGTGGAGGATACATGACAAATGCTTTCCAATACGTCGCAAAGAACCAAGGCATTGATTCAGAAGAGGGCTACCCCTATGTTGGAACGGTACGGGTCAGCCTTAAAGACATTTTTTTTTTTGACAAATCTTATTTTTTTATGGTATATTGCAGTATTTATTTTAAATCCACATGCTCTCATAACATTTATGGATTTTTTAATAGACATTTCAGTTTATGTTTATCTAAAATGTTTAATATATAACAGTTTCTTAAAAATAAGAATTAAAATAAACTAAAAAAAAAATGACAACTAAATTCATAAAATGATCCAAAGATGGGAAACCCTTAAAAATTCTATGAAATGTCTAAAAGAATCCTTTATGGTTCTGTATAGAACCTTTTGTTCTAAGAAAGAAGTGACATAGGCAGCACTGTTCACACACTTTTAAACCAAGCAGTTGGTCAGCACAGCAAATTCACGTAACCAATTTAAACATAATCTGCATTGGGATTTTTTTTTCAATGATTAATTTAAATGATTGGATTAAGGTCACACCCAACCAATGATTTACCTATTGACAGTCTTAATTTTAATTTTTAATTTTTCTTCATCTCACTACTTCCCCCTGCAGGATCAGAATTGTGCCTACAACAGTTCAGCGAGAGCAGCCAGTTGTAAAGGGTATAAAGAGATTCCTCAGGGTAATGAGAGGGTACTGACTACCGCGGTGGCAAAGGTGGGACCTGTGTCAGTGGGTATAGATGCCATGCAGTCCACCTTCCTGTACTACAAAAGCGGTACTTAACATCTATATACCATCTGATTTGTGTTGATTTGCTGAAATCTTTCAAATAAAGGCTACTAATAAGACTAAAAGCTTGACCTTTACTATATCCAAAACCCATTTCTACTGTAGGTGTGTACTATGATCCCAACTGCAACAAGGATGATGTCAACCATGCAGTGCTAGCTGTTGGTTACGGAGTCACACCGAAAGGCAAAAAGTACTGGATTGTGAAGAACAGGTGAGGAAAATCTGTTCTTCAAGAGAGCAGATTTGTTTAAAATAATAAATAAATCATTTAAATAAAATTATTCCATTTAAAATAAAATAAATATGTCATTTATATTTAATTTGGAAATTTAAAGTTAATTTAAAAATAAATTAATAAATGTGCATTTAGTAGTGTCTTCTCCTAATCCATCTGGTTTTTTTTTCTGCTTCTGAAGTTGGGGTGAAGACTGGGGAAAGAAGGGGTATGTCCTGATGGCTCGTAACCGTAACAATGCATGTGGTATTGCCAGCCTGGCCAGTTACCCAATCATGTGAGAGCTGGAAGCATGGAGCTCAAAAGGGACCAAACCAAACTTGTCTGATGCTGACCAATAACAAAAGGGACTCATTATCACTATCAATGACCTCTCAGACACTCTCTAAAAGAAGCAATTCATTTAAAATCACAAGGTTGTGTTTTTTTTTTCTCTTGTGTGTTAGATGTCTTGTTTTTAATCCCATGCAGTTGAAACTGTTTTGTGCAATATTTAAAATTCAAAAGGGAAGTTTTGATATTGTGTATATACAGTCCACTAAGTTTTTTTTTTTCTTACTCCCCTGGTGGGATCTGAGATCTCTGTTTTATATTTTGATTATATAAATTACCAAGGGCTTTTTATTACCATATTAAATAAAACCGTTAATTTTGAGTATCATACTTGGGTGAAGGTCTCTTAGTGTTTACCTCAAAAGGATAATTTTCTAATGTAAAAAAGGTCACACTAACATTCTAATAAATACAAGTCAGTATCACACCTCTGTAAAATTCAGAGAATAAAACATCAGTGCTAACGCCTTTATTTTGAATTCTGAGAACGTTTTTATAAACCATGCAAACGTAAGACGTTCCTGTGTTTATGAAGACTTGGTTTTAGTTTTGCTGAGGAGGAAGAGAAAGCATCAGAGAATTTATTTGGGGAAGTTGAAACCAAGAGAAGCCAAGTCAAGAAATCAAAGACCATAGAATTAAGAGCTAAACTAAATGATGACAGTTATGTTGTGTAGCAAGAAATCATATGACCATAACTGAAGCACTTCCTCATCAGATGAATGACTCATATTTCCCCTTTTGTGTTCACATTCAGTCATTTTAACTTAAAATCTTTTCATTTTGACTTTATTTAAAAACTCAACCTGAAAACAAATAATACAACATCAGAACTTCAGTAATACATTCCCACAATTCTGCAAACTAAGCCTAGCCAACTTTCTGGATGACTGAAATCTTCAGTAATTATTGTTCAAAGAAAATTTCACAATGTTCCATAAAGGTGACCTGAGATGATATTGTTCTTAAAACACCATAACAATATATTAAATTTCTGAGAGACAAATACTAATTAGCCTATCTCTCAGCTTGGATTGTAACTTAAGTTCAGTTATTGTTATAGAAGATGTCACAACACACATTTAATCATTTTAAATATGATTTTTTCATTCCATCGAAATCAGCACCAGTTCAGCACAAATATTGTTGAATCATGATGATGACTCATTAAGTGATCAGCAAATGAATCATGAAAGGAAAGAAATGTCTCATTGTTCCTCTACTCAAAGTGATTATGTAGCTTTTTAACATTTGGGCAAGAAAACATGTTACATTGGGTAAGAAAACATGTTCTTCTAGAACCTATAGCCTACATTTTCTGAAATACGCCAGACAGGTGTTTGTGCTTGTGTGCTCAAATGATGTTGTTTTTAACCACATGAGTTCCTCTGGCTGTCTTCCTGTTTCCTGTGTAATTTCATATATCATGTAATACATGATAATTATGGTTTTAGGCCTCAACTACCACATTGTTATCAAGTATTCTATATCTTGTCTGAAATAATACGGTGCATCAAGAGATTCGATTTTCTTCCGGTGTTTAATAGCCTACTAATTTCGCTAGATGGCGATACAAACACGACATGAGAAAACAGAATAAAAACCTAATTGTTTTCAAAGCGTTGGAAACTCTTAGAACCTATGAGCTGCCTACCTAGATAACATTTTGGTAACAATTTCTTCTACTCAACGTAAATTAGGCCTAGGCTACTTTTCATTTAGCAATTAGCAGCTCAGATGTAAACTGTTGGTATTTCTTTAACAGTTTCAGAGTAAAAGGTGTTCGCTGTTGGAAAACCCCTATCAAATTATTATTAATCAAAGCACATCGCGGGCACATTTTTACAACATAAATCTATATCTAATTCGTCTAATTGTATATAATTAGTTTGATATTTTAAACGTATGTTTATTTAATTTTTTTTTACATAATTCGCCTAAGGATTAATAAATAGTCTAATTAGTTATATATATATATATATATATATATATATATATATATATATATATATATATATATATATATATATATATATATATATATATATATATGAAGAGTTCAGATGCAAAAGCCTCTAAATGCCATTTGAAATTTTCTTCTAAAATGACCATTTTTATCAAGCTTGTATATTTAAGTTCAGTAATTTCACTTAAATGACAATTAATAGGTAATCTTCATTGCCATTTAAGTGAAATTACTGAACTTAAATATACAAGCTTGATAAAAATGATCATTTTAGAAGAAAATTTCAAATGGCACTTAGAGGCTTTTGCATCTGAACTCTTCATATATATATATATATATATATATATATATATATATATATTATAAGCTATAAACGTAAGTTTACTAGCCGATTATTTTTTTATTATTATTTTTTCAACATGTAGGGCGAAGAAAAAAGTAAACTAAGACAACAGTGGTGCCATATGACAATAGATTAGCACGTGATGGAACAAAATAAAAGCAAAGGAACCAGGAAATTACAGACGCTCATCGCTTCCTCGACAAACGACAAAGAAGTGCACAGGTGAGACGAAACTGATCTGAGTAACGTTAACGTTTCAGTGATTTCTTGTTCACTTTCACCTCGTGGGATATATTTTTGATAAAAGTCGTCTTTTTCGGAGGTTTCTCTCAAAATGTTTCTCTTTCGGTTTTAATTAAGGTGGTGACTGCGGTTTTATGAGTGCTTTTCCTGAAATATTTGAAATGTTGTCAGTGTTGTATTAGTCGTCTGTAGTAGCTACTAACTGGTTTAAAGGTAAAACGGTAAAAAACGCCCATAAATTAGAGTTAAATATGTTGTTAAAAGAAGGATCATATGAAGTCGATCAAACCCCGTCTTAGTTTAATTTCCGTTTCTTCCTCAGACTGGTAGCCTTCATGTGTTCTCTTGCTCCGTTATGTGGTTAACTTGTAAAATTGGCTTCCCTAATCTTGCTTAACGTCTTATAGTATTATAATATTCATTGATTTACTTAGATTTGTCTTTCTACCAATTTCTCTTTAACTTCATTTCTGGTCTACTTACGTAATGCGTTTCCTTCCTTTCTAAATCAGGATGTTAAATGGTAAATGGACTGCATTTTCACAGACCCATGGCCACCAAAGCACTTTAAATATCACATTCACTCACTCACTCACTTATACACCGACGGTGTATTCAGGATGACAGCATTTCTTTTAGATCTGAACATTTAAAATAAATAAACAAACAAAACTTTCATAAGTCTGCTTCACTGAACTGATCACTTCTGTGGTTGTCTGGTTGATGTAACATTTAGGCCATGTGTCAACATATTAAAGGGATAGTTCACTTTGAAATTAATTTTTGATATGTTTTAGCTTACCTCAAGGGCATCCAAGATGTAGGTGTCTTTGTTTCCACAGCATTTTCAATTTTGACATTTTTCGGTCAAACTGGTGTTGTCTGTCAGTCGTATGGGGATCTCCTAAAGAGCATGCACAGAGAAGTCCAAATTAAACATGATTTAATGACTGTAAATGTAAGTACACACTGATGGCCGACACGAGCGGTTTGTGTGAGAAAACGAACAGTATTAAATATAGTTTTACCTCTTGTTAACAGCCGTCGAACTGATCTGAATCAGATGTTCAACTGAACCGAACTGAACCGTCTCCAAAGTTACGCCAGAAGTGATCTCTCGCGCGTCTACGTCACGCATTGTTTACACCAAAGCCCGTCTACATTCTCTGTTTACAGGGAGATTTCGGAAGTTTCACCTTTCACTAAACATATTTGGATATACGGGAAACGCAATGGAAGACGATTTTGATATATCTAAATATGTTTAGTGAAAGGTAAAACCAGAGAATGTCTAATTGAAGAGAATAGGCTCTATGCACAACTTACTTCCGCATTCTGTTTGAACAGGTCTCATCGCTTCCGGTCCAGGTCTTTTGCTTCATGAAATTTTTTGCGGTTTTACTCAAGATAACTTGAAAGGAGCGAGCAAAGATTAGCATAACCAATGTCCCTCACATATGCAGATTGATATTTAAACGTTTTATATTTTTCTTCACAGTAACGTTTAGATATTTAAATGGAATAAAACGCCAATAACAAAGTGAACTAGGTAGGTTAGCTGATTACCTTAAAAATCCATAGATATCGTAGTCCGTTCTTACGCTCTAACACTTATGACAAGCGGATGCCATGAGACCTGTTTTCCGGTTTGGTCACGTGACGCTCGGCTGATTACTTCCGGTTTCTGAACTGGCTGCAGTAACACGTCTCTGTCCATGCGGGGGCGCTCGTGGTCGAGTGCAGGATGAATGGGAGTCAATGGGGTTTCACCCCCAGAAATCCACTTTTCTCAGGATATAATTTTTTGTCAAGTAATTTTAAAGTTGCATTCAAAGGGGAGGGCTAAGATAATACACTCAGCTGAAAACTGCATTTTTAAGTTCACTTATCTGTTCTAAAAATCCGTTCAAAACTGTGATGACGTCACACAATAGCAGAATGCTAGCGTGTTCCGGCCAACAATGGCCTAACCTGTAAGAAATCAAAAGGACATAAGTACTCGTACATTTGACTTTTGGCCTATAATCTACAGTATATTGAACTTGCAGAATCAACAATAAAATCTATGTTTATTTAACGACAAGCAGGTGAAAGAGACAGATTTAGCTGTTTAGCCCCATAGACTCCCATTCATTCTGCACTCGCCTGCAATCACCTTTTATGAGATCCCCATAGACCTCCATTATATGACTGACAGACAACAAAGGTTTGACCAAAAAATGTCAAAATTGAAAATGTTGTGGTAACAAAGACGCCTACATCTTGGATGCCCTTGAGGTAAGCTAAAACATATCAAAAATTAATTTCAAAGTGAACTAACTATCCCTTTAATTCATGAGAGTATATTAACAGAAACAATGATGTTTTAATGCATGCCAGTAACTTTTTCATTGACCGTTTTGTTCACAGGCCATGATGTTCGGGAGCTTGCTGTTTGCCGTGTGTTGTAGCGCAGCACTGGCCCATTTTAACTCGAATCTAGACCAGCACTGGGAGTTGTGGAAGAAGACTCATGGCAAGTTTTACTCCACCGAGGTGAGAACATGAGCTTCATAAGCATTGATCTGATGATCCCACAGACAGCTGGTCTTTCAATCTTCTTTAAGATTTCGGCTGATCTTAATTTCACGATTAGCTTAAAATGATGGAGTTACATTGATGTAAATATATTGAAATATTAATGATTTTAAAATGGAAGCATTAACAAGGATAATGCAGTGACCGTTGTCTCACACAAACGCATCACACGTGTGATCCCTGTAATATGTATTGCAGGTTGAGGAACTCGGCAGGAGGGAGTTGTGGGAGAAAAACCTTGAACTTATCACCCTTCATAACCTGGAGGCCTCCATGGGCATGCATTCATATGACCTGGCCATGAACGACATGGGTGACATGGTGTGTGAGTGCGCACACACTCACTGATATGTCTTTTTTCTTCATCTTCCAGTTTTTACAAGAGAAAAAAAATCTCTCCTGGCATGTGATACTGCTTTATTTATCTAGCTAATGAGAGATTTAAAGGAGTAGTTCACCTTGAAATGAAAACACTGTCAGTAATTACTCTCCCTCGTGTTGTTCCAACTCCGTAAGACTTTCGTTCATCTTCAGAACACAAATTAAGATGTTTTTGATTAAATCTGAGAGCTGGATCACTCCTCCATAGGCTTCCAAGGGATTGAAACTTGTCGTCACTAAAAAGTTATTAAAGACATTGTTAAAATGGGTGTCAAGTTTCAATCCCCTAGAAGCCTATGGAGGAGTGATCCAGCTTTCAGATTTAACAGTTGAAATGAACAAAAGTCTTATGGGAAACAACATAAGGGTGAGTAATTACTGACCGAATTTTCATTTTGGTCTGAACTATCCCTTTAAGATTTGTTCACAGATCAACTTTTTTTTTCTTCTGTTTTCCTTACTCAGTTGTACAGCTATAGTGTTACAATTTCCCGTTCAAATATTTCTATT
This sequence comes from Pimephales promelas, assembly GCF_988280905.1. Lineage (NCBI taxonomy): Eukaryota > Metazoa > Chordata > Actinopteri > Cypriniformes > Leuciscidae > Pimephales > Pimephales promelas. The sequence continues at coordinate 23,305,205 of NC_142780.1, forward strand.
TTGTTTCATATTGATTCACAGACAACAGAGGAGATCCTTCAAACATTAGCCATGACTCGTGTCCCTCCTGGCTTTAAGAGGCAAACCGCGACATTCGTGGGCTCTTCTGGGGCTCCTATTCCAGACTCTCTTGACTGGAGAGATAAGGGATATGTCTCCAGTGTGAAAATGCAGGTATTAATGTATTAGACATTTGATTGTATGATCTCTGCTCAATTTGCTTTGCTTTTGTTTTGTTTTAAATCTATATAAATGTATTATGTAGCATTAAGGCAGTTTATATAGCTTCTGGACTGCCTACATTTTAAGTTTGCCAAAGGAAAATTGTGCTGGGTATTTTTTGATACTGGTGCCAAATCGGTACTTTAAAAACTGTACCGGTTCCTGAATGATACTTTAAATTTGTTTTGAAAAAAACCCCAAAAAACCCCAACATTTTTTCATAATATACGTTTGCACATCACATTTTCAATGATTCTCAAACGACTCATCAGATCAAATCAATCGCATTGAAAACAAAAATGCCAATTCTTGCCATAACGTAAGCTCTGCCTGTCCTGAGGCTTCATACACCATAAACTAAGCACAGTAACGAAAAATGACGTCGATTTTTACCTTATCAATCCGAGCACGAGTCCAATAATAAAAACCCTGGAAGAACTAGTTATTCAACTTGAACCTCCATCGCAAGGACGACTTGAGCAGGGCATATCTCAGTGATGCTCTACTCAGTTTGAGGCACATTATGAGATTTTGCAACTGTAATTCCTCACCATCAGATTTGGCGTTAACAAGTAACAATCTTCATTAACAAACCAATTATTTTACTTGTTCTAATTTCTTTACAATCTTTATCAATAACAGTGCATGTATGCAATCAATGTATGCATTAGCCAAGCTCTAGTGTGAATGACTGATGCATGCAGAGGGAGCATGTGGAACCCGGGGAGCGGTTCTAGCAGACCAATCACATCTTTTGAAGTACACGTAGAATTGATGCGTTGTTATGTTTTTGGAGAGGTGTATGACACGTCAGGGTACGCGCGCTACACACAGCCTACAACTGGAGGTCAACGCAGAAGTATAAATTGGGCTTTAATCTTTCCTCAAAGCAGTGAGAACAGAAAATATGCATTAATAGACACAATTTTAGGTAATGGTGTCCCACAGCTGACGGGCAGAAGTATTTCAGTAAGACAGTAATGCGAGTTAACCAGTTAACAGGAGGTCTATGCAATATAAAACTCAAAACTAAGTATTTTGAACACCACCATCTTTCAAGAGCAAGCGGTTTGCGAATCCTGCATTGAACTCTGAGATTTGAGAAGCAGTCATAAGTAAAATAAAGGGAACACTGTTATACAGTTGTGGAATCATGGTAAATTAATTTTAACAACGGATTTCACATGCTCATTCTTGGGCCGTGAAAAAAAAAAAAACCTGGCTTTACCTTCACATTGTAGAGCACAGCGTCTTCTCGACATGATGCTGTCCAGCATCCACAGGAATCAGCTGCCAGTTTGGGGTTCAAATTTTCCCTGGTGTCTACATGTGCAAAAGTGGGCGGGCAATATGCTAATGTTTCATCTTGACATCACAACAAAGTGGTTTTTGACTCATTTTAAAAACGATTCATTTCATTGATTCAGAGTTGACTCTTTCTTTTGAAAAATAATAACTTTACAGTGCACTTTCTTTGCAGGATGTTTTCATTCACTACATCAGGTGTGCCCAGCCCTGCTCCTGCCGATCGACTGTCCTGCACAGTTTATCTTCAACCCTAATCAAACACACCTGAAGCAACCAATTAAGGTATTCAGGATCACTTGAAAACTAAAAGCAGGTGTGTTTGATTAGAGTTGGACATCATAGATGCACACTAGACCTCACCTTGGCTACGGCAGTTCATTGGAACGAATGCGTCAATAGAGCCGCCATCTTGAAACAGGGGAGCCCCCCCACTTTAATGCATCAGCGTCAATGTAGTAGACGCAGGTCTAACGGAAATAAAATCACCATAAATCATCATTAATGCAATTTTTCTTGTTTTTTTTGGTTTGTTCCAATGGTCAGACATGTTTTTATCATTGATTCCTGAAAGAACTTTTTTTTTTAAAACATTCTTCCTAGTTCAGATTTCATCCGTGAACATCATACGCTGCACAAAAGTCCGCCACCACCAATGAATTCGAAGTAAAGGCAGAGATAGCAGCGTTACCAAGATGGTGGCGGTTTTGACGCATGCTTAGAACCCCAAGGTGAGGTCTAGTGTATATGTCTACGGTTGGACATGAACTGTGCAGTACAGTCGATCGGCAGGAGCAGGGTTGGGCACCCCTGCACTACATTAAAAGGTCATTTTCAAAAATCCATAATGGGGACTCTTTTAAAAAAAACAAGGAGCATTAAAATGATGGTGAATGACATTAAAGAATGCTTTATTGAAAAACGATATATATACATTTTTTTAAAAGTATATTTAAATGTATAAATATTAGTAGCCTAAATGCAAAACAACAAATTTACATAACCTAAGCCACCTAATCACATCAGTGTGTATTTTACACAATATGAAAGCACATTTGAATTTTACATCACACGATCTGAACGTTCTAATCACACCAGTGTGATTGATCGCACACTCAAAGGAGTAACTAGTGATGATACGGTGATCCGTTTGGTAGAACCAGAGGGCAAATATTTCAATCGACAGCTCAGGCATTTAAGTGGAACCAAATATACGTCTTTGATTCGGTCCGGTAACATATAGGTTACATGGGTACCTGTTACATATTGGCACCGGGTTTCGGTACACAACCCTGGGAAAATTGCTGAGACATTGATTGTGGTTTGGCTATTGCTCATGATGTCAAATGAATTGGCCCCATTCTCTGTCAGAGAACATGCATACATACAAAAAAGAAAGTTTCACTTCCTTTGTTTTTCTTAATGTCCTGTCAGTGTCTGAGGACATTTATTTCCCCTTTTTTTTTTTTGTAACTTCCCTGCAGTGAGTTGGAAATTCAAAAATCATCAACTAAATGCATTGTCAGAACGATGTTTCCTGTTTTAGTCGTTTTATCATGTTTTTCTCTCTGCTGTCAGGGTGCATGTGGCTCTTGTTGGGCGTTCAGCTCTGTTGGGGCTCTTGAAGGTCAGCTGATGAAGACCACAGGGAAGCTGGTCGACCTCAGTCCTCAGAACCTGGTAGACTGTTCCTCCAGATATGGAAACAAGGGCTGCGGTGGTGGTTTCATGAGTGCTGCTTTCCAGTATGTCATTGATAATGGTGGAATAGACTCAGATTCATCTTACCCTTATGAAGGAGTGGTAAGTTGTTTGTGTGGATCCACATGAAGAACAATTTACATCTAATAATTACACTTGAAGAAACGTTAAGCACACAAATGTTTGGTTGCGTATTTGAATTGACAGGGCCTGTTACCACAGATTCTGATCCATACATTTACAGTCTCTACATTGCTGGATTTATTTTGTTGGAGCATGCAATATTGTAATCCATTGTCATTTATAGGTCTAATGTGTAATGTAATAAATAAATGTGTCCTACAGCAAGGGCAGTGCAGATACAATCCATCCCAGCATGCAGCAAACTGCACCAAGTACTATTTCGTCCGTCAGGGAGATGAAGAGGCCTTGAAGGAGGCTTTGGCCAGTGTCGGGCCGATTTCAGTGGCTATTGATGCCACCCGTCCTCAGTTTATACTGTACCGCAGTGGTAAATATATATATTTTTATTTTCAGTTCAAATTCTTGTTGTCAGGGCTGTGATGTTATCTCACATCTGTCCGCAGGAGTTTACAATGACCCTACCTGTACCAAAAAAGTAAACCACGCAGTGCTGGCTGTGGGATACGGTTCGATTGCTGGAAAGGACTATTGGCTGGTCAAAAACAGGTATAATCAGAATCATTGAAGGTTTGTGATTTATAAATGGTCTCATTTTGGAAATGTACCCACTAATGAGAGACATTTTTGTAAAAGCAGACCGTCTTTGTCAAAACATTGAAAGGAAGAAATGCAGATACTTATTGTTTTCTTTTAACAGTTGGGGTACCAGATTTGGAGATGGTGGCTACATCCGTATGGCCAGAAACCAGAATAACATGTGTGGCATCGCCTCATACGCCTGCTTCCCGGTTATCTAAGTGAAACCCTGTTGAAATGTGTGAACATATCAAATAAGATATTTACTGTTTTATAGTCTAATTTCTTGTATGTATGTGTGTGCTTTTTTTATTTCCTTTTTATATTGACAAATTTATATCTTTTATAAAATAAATATTGATTTTTTAATGTTTTCTGGCTTGTGAAGCTTTAAAAGAATGTAACTTCATTCAATTCAGTATGTTTTACAAATGGTCATTGGAACATCACAATAGTTTAACTTGAGAGTTATTAAAGGTTTTCTTCATGACTGGATCTTTGTGGTTTGTTATTGCTGTTACTTCATGCTATAATTGATAAATACTGCAAAATTGTATAAACTAAAATTGTCCATTTTGATTTAATGGTGACTTTAATGAGACCTATTTGTCTCAGTGGGTAAGTTGCGCATTTGATCCAGAGATGTATTGCTAATAATTATGTAAAAAGTCATAAATTAAAGTGTGCAACTTATCCACTAGCATGTCTCAATCAATTGTTTTACTGTACAAGTTTGGAATGTTTTGACTTGTTGATGCTGAGTTCACCACCAGATGGTGGTATTGCACGTACATTTAATTTGCTTATGGCTGTTCAGACCGCCTCAAAAATGATAGTCTAGTGTTTTATTAGCGATGTTATTAGTTTACATCACTAATTGATGTGTAGTTTTCGATGTTATTCAGAAACAAATATGCAAGACCATTTGTATATCAATTTATACGAATTGGTTGGTTAAATGGCCGTAACAAATGGATTTGGAGAAAAGCTTGACTTAACTAGACATCAGTTAATGATATTTTAGATTAGTTGAAACAAATCTCTTTTCAAACTACCTTTTCATTTATCTAATCTCAACTATCTCAAGATGGCAAATATGTAGCCTATGGTTTTCTGGGGAGAGCGAATGCTAGCCCATGTGGTGATCCAACAACTATAGCCTATCTTTTTTCCTTTGAGTTAAATCGATTTTTTACTCATGTAACAGGGGTAAGCATAAATTAAGACTGTACCACATGACAATGGACAGAGATTAGCACGTGATGGAACTAAATAAATGCAATGTAACTACCAGGAAATCCAATTCATTATCACTTCCTCTATTGACGACGAAGAAGTCTAGCTTAACGAGACGAGAGTGCACAGGTAAGACGAGACACGTCGGAGTTAATTTCTTCTTCACTTTCATGTGTCGTTTTAATATGTAGCCTATATATTTTGTATCGTATCTTCCTCTCTGATAGTTTTTCTCAAAAGGTTTCTCTTTCAGTTTTAATGTAGCCTATTGACCATGTCTGTATTAGAGAGTTATAAAATGCTGCATGGATTTGATTCCTTTATAGAAAACTCAGGTGTGTTTCACTCCATAGACATCTGTATGTATGTAAATATTACTGTTCAAAAGATTGGGGTTGGTCAGATTTTTTTTAATGTTTTTGAAAGAAAACTGTTAAGATCACCAATACAGCATATATATTATTAATAATACTGAAAAAATAGTAATTGCTTGATTGTGAAATATTACAATTTATTACAGTTTAATTTATCTTTTACTATTGTAATATGTTTTTAAATGTAATTTATTTATGTGATACAAAGCGGGATTTTTTAGCAGTCATTACTCAACTGCAGTCTTCAGTGTCACATGATCCTTCAGAAATCAGAAATGCTCAAGAAAAATGTAGCTATTATTAATGTTGAATGTTTTTTTTTCAGAATTATTCGGTGAATAAAAATATCAATATCAATATATATATATATATATATATATATATATATATATATATAAATACTTAATTTAATAGATACAATATTTCATTAAAGAGACTTATTTTTATACCATTGAATAATATCATAGTATGTACTTATAATCCTTAAAGGGATAGTTCACTTTGAAATTAATTTTTAGTATGTTTTAGCTTACCTCAAGGGCATCCAAGATGTAGGTGTCTTTGTTTCCACAGCATTTTCAATTTTGAAATTTTTTGGTCAAACCGGTGTTGTCTGTCAGTCATACACTGGAGGTTAAGGGGGTCCTCCCTCGGTTCACCTCAAAGAGCATGCAAAGAGAAGTCAAAATTAAACATGATTTAATGAATCGTAAATGTAAGTACACACTGATGGCCTAAGACACGAAACGAGCGGTTTGTGTGAGAAAACGAACAGTATTTATATCGTTTTTACCTCTTGTTAACAGCCGTCGAACTGATCTGAATCAGATGTCCAACTGAACTGGACTGAACCGTCCAGACGTTACGCCGGAAGTGATCTCTCGTGCGTCTACATAACGCATTGTTTACACAGAGATTTCGGAAGTTTTACCTTTCACTGAACATATTTAGATATATCGAAATCGTCTTCCATTGCGATGTCCCGTATATCTAAATATGTTTAGTGAAAGGTAAAACTTCCTAAATTTCCTAAAAAAAACTTCCTCCGTGTAAACAATGCTTTAAGGCAGGAACAAGGCAGGAAGTGCAATAATCAGGCTTCAGTCTTCTCTGTTAAAATCAATGGGATTGCTATGTCTATTTCTTTTACTGTCAATGTGTAGCACACATCTTGTTTTAGATGTGTGCTTTCATGATGTTGTCATGTTCTGTGTGAACAATTGTGGCTCATGAGTGTTCTCATTGTTCTTCATGTCACATTGCTTGTGATTTGTTTTACTGGCCATATGCAGTTTTTTGTCATGTTTGTTGTGAGAGCATGGCTTGTCATGTGTGTTTCTTTGTGTCATCTGCTCACCTGTCGATTGTGTCTCCCATCTTGTTTTCTGATTATTCTGCCTTGTTACCTGCCTTGTTTTCTCCTTGTCTTTGCAGTCCTGTGCTGGTTTGTAGTTTTTGTTTGTATTTTGTTTTATTTTATTATTAAAATAAAGCCCATCAACAGCCTTTCACCATCCCCACACCTGACAGTTGAGTTTTAAAAAAAAGAGCTTCCCCTCTTTGAAAGACCAGCAGTCGCCACTGGATTGTATATTGCATTTCTGTCAATAGATCTTCAAAAATATTTTACATTGCACCTTTAATGCATGCCAGTTACTTTCATGGACCGTTTTGCTCTTGTCAGGCCATGATGTTCGGGAGCTTGCTGTTTGCCGTGTGTTGTAGCGCAGCACTGGCCCAATTCAACTCGCATCTAGACCAGCACTGGGAGTTGTGGAAGAAGACTCATGACAAGTTTTACTCCACCGAGGTGAGAACATGAGCCTCATAAGCATCTATCACAGCTGATCTTTTGCCCACTGCTAGTATCGTATTTTGTTTATCAATGTTCAGTGAGGAAAACAAAACTCTTCCTTGTTACCCAACAAACTGGTAAAGCTTGTTTCATGGGCATTTTTGATAGATAATTTATTTGCATTCATGTGAGACTTAATAAATAGTTATAAATAGTTTTGACAAGTGATGTCAGTAGTTTAATATCTTGCTGCATTAAAATGTTGAATCATCTTTTGTTCATATTGGCAGTTTGAGGACCTCGGCAGGAGGGAGTTGTGGGAGAAAAATCTTGAACTTATCACCCTTCATAACCTGGAGGCCTCCATGGGCATGCATTCATATGACCTGGCCATGAACCACATGGGTGACCTGGTGAGAACATGAGTCCAATTAAACTTTTTGCCTTGTCTTTTTGTTCATGATTTCTGTCAGACAAAAATCTCCTGGCATGCAATACATTTGCATGATTTGAACATTGTTTACTATATTAGAGAACAATATACATCATCCGAATACAATACAGTTAATGTAATTTTTCGTTATGTTTTACTTGCAATAAGTTCTTGATCTAATTTGTCTAGATTTTATACAGTCATAAAGATAAGCATAATAATAATAATTAGTGACATTTATATAGTGTTTTTTTGGGGTACTTAAAGCGCTTTACATATGGGGGGGGGGGGGGTCATCCCACCTGGATGATGTGATGGCAGTCATAGTGCGCCACAGCGCCCACCACATACCAGTTTATCAGCCATTTATTGGTCATTTAGGGGCGTGATCCTCGTCAAGACAATCTCCTGAACTCCAAACTGAATGTCAGAATGGGAAAGAAAGGTGATTTAAGCAATTTTGAGCGTGACATGGTTGTTGGTGCCAGGCGGACCTGTCTGAGTATTTCACAATCTGCTCAGTTACTCACACACAATCATTTCTAGGGTTTACAAAGAATGGTGTGAAAAGGGAAAAACATCCAGTATGTGGAAGTCCTGTGGGTGAAAATGCCTTGTTGATGCTAGAGGTCAGAGGAGAATCGGCCGACTGATTCAAGCTGATAGAAGAGCAACTTAGCTGAAATTTCTTGGCACACTTTAGGCCCATTAGTGCCAATTGGGCATTGTTTAAATGCCACGGCCTACCTGAGCATTGTTTCTGACCATGTCCATCCCTTTATTGCCACCATGTACCCAGCCTCTGAAGGCTGCATAGGCTAAATGCTCTGCAAAGCAAGCAACAAATTGATCATCTGTAACTCACAATTCTCTGTTTGTCATGTTGAATCACAGACAACAGAGGAAATCCTGCAAACATTAGCCACGACTCGTGTTCCTCCTGGCTTTAAGAGGCAAACAGCGACATTCGTGGGCTCTTCTGGGGCTCCTATCCCAGACTCTCTTGACTGGAGAGAGAAGGGATATGTCTCCAGTGTGAAGAACCAGGTATTATACCATACATTTTGAGATAATACTATCTGATATTTAGTCATTTAGATTTGTGTCTACATAGCTTTTCATTTTGTTTCTTTTGATAGACGAGACAAAAGCAATTTTAAAAATGTCAAGTTTCACATTGTAGTATTTCCCATGAATCCAACCTAAAATGCAGGTCATCAGGTCATGTGTTTCCTGTTTTAGTCGTTTTATCACGGTTTTCTCTGCTGTCAGGGTGCATGTGGCTCTTGTTGGGCGTTCAGCTCTGCTGGGGCTCTTGAAGGTCAGCTGATGAAGACCACAGGGAAGCTGGTCGACCTCAGCCCTCAGAACCTGGTGGACTGTTCCTCCAGATATGGAAACATGGGCTGCAATGGTGGTTATATGGACCAGGCTTTCCAGTACGTCATTGATAATGGCGGAATAGATTCAGATTCATCTTACCCTTATGAAGCAGTGGTAAGTTGTTTGTGTGGGTCCAAGTGAAGAAAAAACAAGTGATAATTACAGAAGAATGAATATGAAAAAACAATCCATACTAGAAGTGACTAGAACGGTTGCTGTAAAATTTTAGCAATATATATCAGGTCTCTACATCACTGGATTTGTTAGTGTTTGGTACATTATTTAAAAGCTGCAATCCATCATCATTATCATTATGAGTATAATCTAATAAATAAATGTGTCCTACAGCAAGGGCAGTGCAGATACAATCCTTCCCAGCGTGCAGCAAACTGCACCAAGTACTATTCTGTCCATCAGGGAGATGAAGAGGCCTTGAAGGAGGCTTTGGCCAGTGTCGGGCCGATTTCAGTGGCTATTGATGCCACCCACCCTAAGTTTATATTTTATCACAGTGGTGAGTATTTCTTTTCTACACATTTCAGTCATAGCGATTACCAGATTAGGTTTTTAAGTTGGAAATTGAAGGTCGAAATTCTTTTTCTTTTTCTAAGAAACTATTATGATATTATCTCATATCTGTCCACAGGAGTTTACAATGATCCATCCTGCACCCAACATATAAACCACGCAGTGCTGGCTGTGGGATACGGTGCACTTGAAGGGCAGGACTATTGGCTGCTCAAAAACAGGTGCAATCAGAATGATTGTGAAATTTTGTTGGCATAACCTGACTGGGTCTTTTTTGGAGGAGGGGGGTAGGGGTGGGTGGAAATAGAGGAGTTTCAAAACAAAGTCTTGTAAAAGCAAAACATGACAAAACATTTTCCCTTGGTTTCACAGACCAGGCTTAAGCTAGTCCAAGACTAAAATGCATGTTTGAGCTGTTTTAACTGAAAGCAACTTGCTCTGATATATCATGCCATATAATGTCACAATGGCAAAAAGCATGCTTAAGATGCAAACCAGTCATGTTATTTTCTAAGGCATGTTTATACAAGTCTAAGGCATAATCTAGGCCCTGTCTGTGAAACCCTGCCTTAGATGAATAAATGCAGATGCTGATTGTTTGCTTTTGCTTTAACAGTTGGGGTACCCCATTTGGAGATGGTGGCTACATCCGTATGGCCAGAAACCAAAACAACATGTGTGGCATCGCCTCATATGCCTGCTACCCGGTTATGTAAATGAAACCCTGTTGAAATATATGAATATATCAAAACAAGAAATGAACATTTTTATAATCTACTTTCTTAACATTAAATGTGTTTTTTGTTGTTGTTTTTACATTTTCTTTAAAAAAAAACCCAAATCTAATCTTATGAGTGTCTTACTAAATAAATAATGAATTTTAAATGTTTTCTTTTCCTATTTCTGATGCTTTAAAGGAAATATGCTTTCACTCTATTCAATATGTTTACAAATGACTTGGTTTTATTCAGTGCAACATCACAACAAACAGTTTCACATGAGGTATTAAAGGATTTCTCAAGATCAGCACACAATGTCCAGTTATGATTGACATTTAGATTGCTGTGATTTTTACACCTTTGGTTGATTAGCCACATTCATAAGGTAACACAAGGGAGAGAATGGCATAAAATGACACGGATGATACACCAGCAGAAAGAGATTTCAGATGAGTGATAGGTAAAAGAAAACACTTGCTACCTTTTCAGTCTGCTTATCTGAACTGTCAATAAATGGATCTCCAGATGCAAAAAAAAAAAAAAAGAAAGAAAAGCATTGAGAGTGAATTCTGTCAGCCTATGTTGTGATCCAATCAGGTTTACTAAAATTAGATATTTTTTGGGTGATTCATATGATACAGCTAGAACATACTTGCATCATATTTGTAGAGACAAACATATTTAACATTTATTTTTGTCTATCTTCACTTTTACATGGTAACACTTTGGTTCTTTTTTTTCTTTTTGGAGGGATAAGCAATCATAAGATCAGCAAGATCCCCTTTCTTGCTCCGATTGTCATTCCCATTTGGTCTTTAAATTGATAAATTGTTCTTCAATCGCTCTTTCTCTCTCTCTCTCTCTCTCTCTCTCTCTCTCTCTCTCTCTCTCTCTCTCTCTCTCTCTCTCACACGCACGCACACACACACACACACACACACACACACACGCTCAACACACAAACAAGGTTCTCTCTGCCTGCAGGTAGGGATGTGATTTAGTTGTGTTCACGGATTGATTCCAGCACATTTGGCTATAAAAACTTAGTAACGCACAGACGCTCCCTGAATGGATGGGATCTTTGGTACAGTTACATCTCAGCTACACTACACGACACATCACACACAGTTGAGGTAGATGAAATTAGAGCTGTCGGGTAGAACAAAAAGGGCCAAACGGGTTCCCCTCGTTGGGATAGCGGAATGGAACTATCACTTTAGATTTACACGTTGTATTAACTCTTCCAAATATATCCGAAGAGGTTAAAAACTACGCGAATATGCCGCGATTTATGTGTGCCCCTCTTCGTTGACAATAAGTCTGTGTGAACAGTGTATGCACCAGGAGGCGCCAAACACTAACGTACGTCAACCAGCATCTGCTAAACGTGATTTTTGGGACGCTACAGGTCATCGAGTGACCTCTAACCATCTACCGCTGTAATTTTGCAAATTATAAAAACCTAAATCCTTACATCTCCATGAAAAGAGAGGTCCACCCAGTTAACTACTAGCGCTGCAACAGGGTGACCTGGAGAGTTAAGACGCACAAGCTGACACCCTTTGCCCTATGCACAGCACGCTTACAATTGTCGCTCATTAAACTTTAATTCCCATCCCCAAACTCCAATTCACCACCCCTCCCCTTCCTCTGATCTGCCACCCCTCCTGGTGAACGCCCTAAGCCCATGGGCCTGGCTGAGCGGCGGCCCCAGCCACCGAGAGGACACAGATAAAAAGGGCCTCTTTGAAGTCGGCAAAAGTCGATGGCCTCTTTCATGGGCCCTCTTTCAAGTGCGTGCTGCGAAGGGGCCTCACTACATGCCCTGCAAAGGTTAAACACAGGGGAACGAGAAAGAGCATTGAAAAGGGGACGATCTCTCCCTCTACTGCCCACCCAAGAGACTTCAGCGCAGCATGTATGATCGTCGTACAGTAAATGTGGACTGCGGTGAGGAGATCACAGTTCAACACAGCCTAAATACAGAAGCATCTCGACTTCATAGCCACTTGTGTGCTGCTGTACGATCACGCTGAGTCTCAATCTGTTCAGTCAGGCTGTGGCCTAAAGGGTCTAAACATGCAGCATGAACATGGATGGGTACGGTAGTCTGTCTATCGAGATACTAACACAGCGGTCATGAGACGAGAAACGTTGGACATTCAGGGAGGACAAATATTCATCTTTGGTATTGGGACTCCTATCAGTGACAGGGTCGTTTTTCACGTACAAACAACAAATAAATACTGAAGGTAACTAGCAAATAAATAAAATAAATAGCTAGAAGATTAGAAATAAATACATAAATAATTATAAATACACAAAGTGGTTCTCATTTCATATTCAATTCAAGCTTTTTGTAAGTATTTTTCATCAGGATCATTGAGATTTTGAGCTTTTTACGGTACGAACAGCCATCGGCCAGATTGTGTGCTTGAAATTTGTACAAAATACAAAACAAAAACCAGATTTCTCCATCTCCATATCTATAGAAATCATTTTTGAAATCAGATTTTGCAAGAGAAGAGAGCGTTCTGGATTCTTTTTGCAGCCATTCTGTCAGCAGAAACTCAAACAAGTTTAAAGTCCGTTGCAAAAAGTGTCACGGCTGCACTTTCCCCACCATCTTGTTTTGAGTTCTTCCTAATGTTGTCTGGGTGCGACACCATCCTGTGCATTTTGTAACGAAGGAGTATAAAAAGAAAACAAGCTCTTGAAAAATGTTCATATTTTGGTTTCAGCTTCTTTGTCCAGTAGTTTTTCCCTTTAAAGGAATCTCTGAAATATTCGCTTGCATCCTTCTTGGTTTCTTTGGTCAATAATTGTCCATTTGTTGCAAAATCATCTCTCTCTCTCTCTTTCTCTCTCTCGAGAACCCTAAAAATATCATTTTGCCACTTTCCGTCTGTCACGATCAACAAAGAAAAACCAGAAACGTTTGGACCTTGCACTGATTTTAGACGTTGTAACAAATTACAAAATAAACCGCTTCAATATCTATTCATAACCCTCAATATGTTGATTTGTGAATGATTTCATAAGCCCTAATGTTTTGGGCTCCTCCTTCACGATTAAAGCTAAAATAACCAACGCTAAAACTACAATCAATGCCTGTCTCATCTAGACATTGCGGACATCACCCTCTTAAAGACTTCATCTTTGGTTTCATATGCTGTTGATTTGTATTCAAAAACACCCTTGATTAAAAACTCTAGGAGCTACAGGTAAACCTGTGCCGGCTCGTTTTCCCATCATGCCGTGGAGCAGGTCACAGCTGGAGATGCGGTGCTGGACCCCGACGAGCCGGTGGAGGATGGGCGGCCCTCTTCGGTCCAGCGGTTGACGTTTCTGCGGCGAGCGTTCATGAAGAAGTTGCTTACGGTGGAAAGCTCAAGGCCCAGCTGCTGAGAGATGGTGATCTGCAGGTCTTTGGTCGGTCGGTGGTTCTCTCTAAAAATGGCCAAGAGAGTGCGACGCTGCAGGTCTGTGAAGACTAGCCGTGTGCGTTTGGGCCCCTGGTTGCGCTCTAGCTTGGACTGCTCCTGCTCCTTGCGCTTACAAGCTGAAAAATAAGAGAGAAAAATATTAGTCTAAAAAGACCTGGAAATATAAATAGGGTAGGTCTTTTCAATTATTATTAGCTATTTAAATTTGTTATCTAATCTCTACACTTTCTTAATTGCAGAGAAAATAAAGAGCGCCTGTTTCAGTGTAGATTATTTAACAAGTGGCTTTTGTCTTTAACAATCATATAAATCATTTCAAAACTGAAAAAAAGATAGGGCTGTCAAACGATTAATCGCATCCAAAATAAAAGTTTGTTTACATAATACACACACATGCTTGTATATATTTAAGAAATATTTTCATGTGAATAGATTTATGTAAAATTTATATTATATGAAAATATAAATATTTTATATATATATAAATAAAAATTTTTTTCTTAAATATACATGTATGTGTGTGTATTTATATATATATATACAAAATAATTATACACAGTGCACCCACATACATTATGTAAACACAAACTTTTATTTTGGATGCGATTAATCGCGAGTCCCTAATGGCTGACAGTTTCAGCAAGTGGAAAATCTCACATTTTAAAGAATCTTAAACATTGCAACCAAATTGAGAGATGACGATTAAGGTCTAAAATATGCAAACAAAATCAGGAAATTACAGTCAAAGGCTAAAAAAGGTCTCAAATCTTTGAAATAGAAAACATTGCATGTACAATGAAACTGAATAGTCCTGCACACTCCAAAAAAAGATGGAAAAGATCAGTTAGAGCTAATGTTATCAAGACTCTGCATTTTTATGTTATATTTGTTATCAAATACAGCTATTATTGTTATATAATACACGGCTTAATTAAATACCCCACTGGGTGTTGACCAGACTATTGCCCGAAAACCAGAGAGTCTCTATCAGACAACTGCCAACTTGATAGATAGATAAATGTACTTTATTGATCCCTGAGTGGAAATTCAGGATAAGGGAGATTAAGTGATATGAAGAAAGACTGTAAACGTGCTGAACAATAACCATCTAGCTATATCAAATAGATGGCGAACAAAACAAAAGAAAAAGACTGTTGTCCTCAAAATGCACATTTTAATGTTTCAATTCAGCATTTTAGCCCTTTTAGTCTCCAATTCAAGCAACCCCCGATCCTCTCGATCGGCCCAACCTGCTTTCGGCAGTACAACGGCGACCATTAACTAAATGCTTCTTGATGTTGTAATCATGTGTAAAAGGTAGGAATTACCATGCAATAAATCCACCACACTCTGAGACATAAACCTCCCCCCATAGAGTTCTTATGATCGTGGGAGCAGGCCCTAATCATGATGTATACCACTTGTCTCATGTAGCTGAAACGTGATCGAAAGCCTTTTTCATAAACCACCCCCCCACCCCCCAATTGCCTATCACCCCTCTCTCCCCCCGAAGCCGTACTCCCTGCCTACTCCACCCCCTGCTGATTTTTTTTCGGCCACAGGCTGATAGAAATTATTGATTAAATCTGTGCTGCTCAGACTCCCCGACCTATAGAGGAGCTTTAACCCCTTTAGTGCTGGATGAAAGGGGAGCGTCTGCGTGCCAAACAACATTTGTTGTCAATCTCAGCAGGGCGACAGCAGAGATCTAAACGTAACTATGCAATTTTAAATAAAAATAGTTAGGGGCTAAAAATGTAAAAGTAACAGCATCAGTGAAAGAGCCTCTGCTATTTAAGCCGATTATATCTCTGTGATTCCTTAAGTCAAGAGCTTTAGGCTTCAGTGCCTGTGTTTGAAATCCCAATGCTGTCCGAACACCGAGCTTTAGAGTAATGATCTCTACCCTGCCCTGCGACTGAATTTCTCTCTGTTCGTCTCTCTCTCCCAATCAAAGCTCAGCCAGTTTGCAAAAACACCAGGCACAACAAACAGAACACATCCACACAAAAGACCTGAGGAAAAACTGAGTGAGAGAAAGAGATATCTAGAAAAACCAACCTGGATATGAACTGTAGGTCAATTACGAAACATTGAAAGATGCATTTATTGTACAACAAATGCAGTGTAATCTCAGGCACTGTTTGCAATATGCATGAAAGCCCCTAAAAAATATAATAACATGTATCTGAAAAGTGCTGATGGATTTTAAAAGGATGGGCATTTGTTGTATAAATACTGGTTAAAAATCACTGCATTAAGCTGAATCATCATTAAATGTGTCGGTAAGTTGAACTCGTCCTGGCTCTGAGAGAGGAGGCGTGTAGCCGCATGCATTCTAATGTTTGCTCATGCCGTCTTATTCACAGGAGGTGTGTTCAGGAGCCTTCTGCGTTGCTTTCCCAAGGAAATCAATACCAGCTAGTAATTAAACAAAGGGCATGGTGAGAAAAGTCAACACTCATGGAAAGTGGGTTATATAGGGAAATACAGAGGTGTCCACTTATGCTGTGCTTTTGTACACAGAAGCTGTGAAAAAAAAGCCTCAAGAAAAAAATCCATCCAATAGTAATTGTCTAACAGAAAATTCAGAGTCAATATCAATTCAAATTTAGGAAAAAGAATCAATCCGAGCCTGAATTATGCATGAAAATAAAACAAAAAATGACAAACAACTCAAAAAAAACCTACAAAACACTGTTTACAATTATCATCCTGTATGAACATTTATTGCCAATCACGAAGATTTCCATAATGGCATGTTTAGCGACTACCACAAAAAAACAACAACAGCAGGACATGGTACCACTCAGGCCAACAGGGCATTGATTGATTCCATGTATTTCGTTGCATGGAACACCCCTACGACTGAGGACACAGTGGTCACCAATCAATATCTGTAGTGGTAATGCAAGCAGAATAATTCATTCTGAAGCGTATTTCATGCTTAGGTGATTGATCGCTTGGGATTCGGAAAGATTTCGGGAGAATCTGCGTGTCTGTGTTTGACTCCCACCCCACAATCCTCAGTGGCTGCTGCAGCACGCCAGCCGACATTTTGAAAACCGCCCCATCCCTGCATCGCCAAACGCACCGCCTCCCCCCCCTACCATCGTCCATTCTCATGTTACTGTTTTTCTCTAGATCTCTTTGTGTGCTTTGGACAACAGTTAAAGTTTCATCCTCTTCAATGTCAAAACATTGTAACACGGCAAGATGCACTGGGTTTGAGGTGAAATCTCACAGTAATGTCTCTCAATAATGTTTATTTAGCCTTATTACAACAAATTGATATATCAATTTTAACTGTAATTTGATCAAATGTTGGTCAAAAATACTGTTGTATCTATTTGTGGGTGGTACGTTTTATTCAGTATTGTGACTGAATGAATGTAATGGAAAATTTCACTCATATATGTACCAATTGTCATTGTCTTAAACAATATTCGCCCAGATCAGCTTGTTAATTTGTTTTTTTTTCTGTTTCACAACAACACATTTAAACTACAATTCGACTGAACAAGCTCTTTTACCTTCCAGACGTAAGGAGGCCATCCTCTGAAACTCTGGCTCCTGTAGCCAGCGGGACATCCTCTTGAAGGTTTCGCGGCCAGACTTGAGTTTCCCCCAAGGTTTGGGGTTCCTGAGCAGGTCTGACAGAGTACCCTGAGACCTGCACAGAACCCGCTCTGCAAAAATGGCCTGTGGGATGCTGTACCTCTTCAGTTCAGTGATGATTCTCTGAGCCACGTCTTTAGTGTTGATCTCCTCCCCTCCGCCGCCATTCTGTGAGCCAGCCAGCATGCCCTCTCTTCCCAGGCTGGAGCCGGAGGAGGAAGGGGAAGAAGAAGGGAGCTCCCCGAGCTTGGAGGCCTGTTGGCTGGAGAGGTGGTGCTGATAGCTCTGGTTGTATAAATGGGGGTGGTAGGTGGGAGTGTGCTGGTGGGCATCCATTTTATTTAGCTGGTGGCTGATCCCATGCTCGCCCCCCAAAGAGGGTGGTGACATCTCCCTCACAAAGTCTGCCGCTGTTCGACAGATGTTCCCCCCGTTGCTGCCCATATGGACCTCATGGCCACCTGGAAGCATCTGGCTACTGTGTCCGTTCTGACTTCCCAGGCTACCATAGCCATGCATGGCGGTCTCCAGGCCTGCACTGCCCAGAGGTGGAGACAGACCTTGTCCCAAACCAAAGTCTTTTCCATACGACGTGTAGTAGTTTCCTCCTAGGCCTCGATCTTCTCGCATGAGAGTGAAGCTGCCGATGACGTTGCTGACGGGCAGGCAGGGATGGTGGTGGTGATGATGGTGGAATTTGTCATCAAAGGGTTGTAGGGGTGTTAGTGTGGTGTAGGTGCTACCACAACTGGTTGGTGCCTCCCTACTATACCCCAGAGTTGCCATGCTGTGATCGTAAGTGGAGCTCTGGTGGTCGGACTCCAGGCCCATGGCGGGGCCTCCCAGAGAGGGACGAGGGAAAGCAGCCGCGAGATCGCGAGAGTGCAGCATGGCTCGGCTGTCCTGACTGTGCGCCAGCTCTACGTGGCTGTGCACGGACATCCCACCCATATTACCATCCATGTCGTTACCTTCCTCACTCCGCTTCTTCCTTAAATTCCAGCTGATGTGTTTTTCTAACAGTCTAATGTGTGGTTACTGTAATATAATATAAAAACAGTTCCTGATGCTGTTTATATCTCAAAATCTGATTTCAGTGTACTCTCAGAGACATTTCATCACAGTGGCACCATCTTGGGTCATGCAAGCAAATTCTGTGTTCCATAAATGCACCTGTATTTATCCATGTGAGTCTTGCTTTTGAGTTGGCGACCAATGCTGAAAAAAGAGAGAGGACCATGATCACTGATTTGTTATTGATCATTTATTCAGCTGTATTGATTCGTCACAAATATTAAAATAGCCTAGCTATTTGAACCACCTAATGATTAATTCCGTTATTAAGTAATAAATGTTTTGTCTATTAATACCAAACTTATTTATTATAGCTTATTTAATAAAATTATTTCAGTTCCAAACTAACTTCAACAATCATATCGACGTTTAGGAAAAGGTGGAAAAGAATTAAGTTAGAATTGCTTACCTCACAACGCAGCTTATCCGACTAGATGGAGAGAAGCGAATCAGCCTGTCCAAAACGCAACCAAAAGCCGATAATGGGATGGGATATTCTATAGGCTACACCTGCAGAAATTCCGAATTTACAATCACACAGCAATTGGTTTTGTGTAACAGCGACTTTTGTTTGTCATCAGCACATTTCAGTGTTAAAAAAAGAAGAAAAGAAGCAAAGGCTCGGTCCTGGTCCGTCACCGCCGTTATCCGCTAGATTCTCGCTGGACCACAACTGTCGAGGATGCAACAAAAATGATGCGTAAGGCCGTATGATTTCGCCCGATGTCCGGACTTCGCTATGCAGCAATCGTGTCAAAAATAGGCGCCGATCTATGTCTAAGCATCGCGCTCAGTCGCTGTCATTATCTCTGTGGTTTTGCCCTTCTGTATCCTCATCGATCTCGGCCCCAACTCTTTCTCTCCTCTCTCTCTTCCCCCAGCCCCCCTCCTCTGTACGTCACACTCTTAAAATCTGACAGATGTGGGGTGAATTTACAACCCTCGTTAACTCCTTCCCTCCTGCGGACCTCAAGAAGCCATTGTCTTAGCTCGTGTCAGTGAACGAATCATACAGTTTCAGAGTTAGTTGACTTAAAAAAAAAAAGATTTAAATTAGAACATTTTAGGGCGCAATCTGCTGAGTTTCTCGAGTAGCCTAACCCAAAGTCTTTGTCATACATTTATGTAGGCTATTTAATAAACTGATGGATATCTATGTTTTCTACGGTTACCCCTAAAATCAACGCGATTTTGCAATTGATATTATAAATAGGTGCAACAATAAGTTTGATATAATATTTTGTATTTCGTTCTAGGCTATTAACGTTAACTGTTTTTTTTCTTTTGATAGCCATTTAGATTTCTTTTAAATAAACAGGAGAATATGCTATATCGAACACAGTTTAATCCAATTAAAAGGCCAAAACGTTTATGTAGGCTACTAACTACATTTTTATTTTCCCAAGCAGAAGGCAATTAACTGAAGCAACAAAGCGCATGGACTGAGAGTGGTCCTTATCAGCTGTCAGCTTAGAGAGTGTAGTGGACAATTAAAATAAGAGTTTGCTCCTCAATCACAGAAGTGCTAAACAAGATCAATGCACTTGATCCAACGTGCACCGATGACCTCTTTCATTCTGGGAGTAGCCTATACGCGACCTTTCCTAAAACACGGGACCTAATACACAACAAAATTACACTTCTGTCATATTTCTATTAAAAAATGCATTTAATACCCTGTGAGTTTATGTGTGTCAGGCAGAGAGAGAGATGGGAGTTGATGCGAGTAGGTGTTTGAAACTTGGAATATTAATCATATCTGTCTGTCAGTTTAATTTTTAGAGATGAGCAATTCTAGCGCTTGAAAAAATTTCCAGTGCGATGTGGGACCGCTGTCTTCCCGCAGCAGATGCTGCACTATCGATCCGCGCCGAGCAGGGCTGAGGGAGGGAGGGAGGGAGGGAGGGGTGTGCGTGTGTGTGTGTGCGTGCGTGCGGAGAGTGTGTGGCTGGAGGTAAAATGGTCAGCTCTTACCGCAAAAAAAGGTCTGTTTGAGGGTCGAGGTGAAAGTTCACTCACTGCGGCTGGAGAGCTTGATTGAAGATAGAACACTCGAATGAAAACAACCGGATCCAGAGTGCACTGATAACCCTTTACACCCTTCATAATTTGTAATTTTAATAATTGTAACATACATTTTTCCCTAAAAACCTTTTAATAATGCTATTGTGCATTTTAGGGCATCTAAAAAGCAGCATAGCGTTAGGGTTAAATTGGAAAATTCAGTTGTGTCAGTAGCTGCACTCACGATAGAATATTATTAAAAATAATAATAATAGACTATGCTAAACATTAGTCAATGATCAATAGGCTATTATGTTACAGTGACGTTTCCTCTATTCGTTTTTTATTTTTTATTTTTTACCCTGTGGCACTAAGAAGATTTAGGCTATTAGGCTAATATTATTTTAATATAATTTAATGTAGCAACTCTTAAGATTTTGCATGAATTAGAAAGAGCTTATCTGAGAGCAACATGTTAGGCTTTGTATTATTATTCACCTATTCTTTCCCTTTCTCTGTCTGGGACGCGTATCAATGATCAAACATTGTTCAAAACAAACCGTGGAAATCAAAACAGCGGCCAGCGAGTTAGTAAATTATTTATACCTGTCTATTGAGTTCTTTGAGCCTTTGGTCGAGCCACGTCCTCCTCCCGAGTGGTGTATCAAGAGGCCTGCAGGTTAACACGTACATGAGGCTAAACGTACAGAGCTAAGCAGACAGATACTAACAGTGTGTGTTCTTAGAAAGTTATTGCAGATTTTAACCCCTTCACATTATAATGTTAGGCCTAATCTCTCGTCTTTCAGACGTCATAAATACAGTGTTAACTAGCTCATATCATTCAGTAGGCCTATAACATCAGTTAAAATTTTATTTTGGCCTATATATTATTTTATGTAGCTAGTGGCCTAAATGCGTAAAACTGAATAGCCTATTGGCTACATGATACATCAAATGATGAACATGCGACAGAACCACAATTGTTGCAGAAAAAAAATAAACACACACGCGCACACACGTAGCCAATGTAAAAATATTTGTATTGTTTCTACGGAATAATTTTACAATTCAATGCAACACATGTAATCTGCATAACGAGATTGCCTTTAGGCAGATCAGTTAGCATGCTTGGGATTTTCGGCCTCCTGATTGATAACTCTCATGGAGATAAATGCTATTGATCACATTCGCAAACTGTCTTGTTTGTGTCGTTCTTGAAACCTTTGTGTCAGAATATTAGATTTTTTTTGTTCATTTATTTTGGTAAAAAAAAAAACATACACTATCTGTTGAAACACTATATAACAATACATATTTATATAAACATTTAATAGACATTTGGAGATATGTGTTTATCGCCTGATTGCAGATATCATGGGAAAAAAATTATTTAAATAACATTGTTAAAAACATTCTTTACAGGAGTAGCCTATAATTAGCCAAATCTAGCTTTTCATCTCCGTCTAAGTTTTTCTGTTTGTCCTCGGATTGCAGCACCAATGCACTATAATATAAACCCTGAAAAAAATATTACACTTAATCAAAGCCCTTTTTAAAAACCATAAGCAATCTAACCAATAAAAACAACTAACACAAATCTTTTAATGCACTGTGATGAATGCGTCGTGCAAAACAATACATGAAATTGTGCAACAAGCTTAAAAAAATTAAACAAATATTTTACTACTGTTAACCTACAATTACGTCGCTTATTCTTATAACCAATTTCATTGAGGAGTGTTTAAGTATAGGCCATTAACTTGAGCAATATTATTTACATTTCAGCAATATTTGTTATCATATGTTTTCATCTCCTGTTCATGTTTTATATCAATATAAATATTTTGGCTTCGGAAACACAGGCCAATAGTACAAGAATAAATGAAATAAAACGATCCTACAACCTAAAACGTGCATTCAGATGCGAGGGGGTAAAGAAATTAATTTCGTCCAAAAATAATAGGACGCATGGTGAATAATAAAAAGAACACGATCGATAAAAAAGTCAATAACTCAATTAACATGCTCAACCTCACGGAGAGCAGGCCTTGTGAAACAGAAAAAGAAAATCTTTTGAAAAATAAAACTTTGTGCGTCTGTCTGTAACTTTACAATTACAAACTTCTAACCGGGGATTATTAAAAAAAAAAAAAAAGTTAAACAAATGTAATATTATATCTATAAATATGTGAAACTATATATTTATTTATTTTGTATTATATTTTATTTTCTGGAAGAAAATATTATCAAACTGCGTCAAAATAATAATAATAAAAAAATAAAAAAAAATACAGGAATTTATTAATTATTCTGGGTGTCCAAGAACCTTAGCGCATGGGTACACTTAACTTTCTTTGCTTGAATTTGCGTTTTAAAGTTTAAAATTAAGCTTAAATCTTTATTTTTAACTGTAAAACAAATAAGAAAATGTACAGTCAGTAGCAACATCTTTCATTAAAAATGATCTTACATCTAAGAGCATATTCATAATACCGGTGTTTATGTCCACTGGATGCATTATTTTGTTTTAGGAAAAACATCTGATTATGCATATGCAACCCGATCTTTGTCCCGCAAATCAATAATGAAATTAAATTCTTCACTAGAATTCACAATGAAGAATGCAATAGCCTATATTATAGGCCCACCTAGACCTACATACATGTTGGCCTATTTTATTTATGTAAAGGTATTTATTGTAAAGGTTCAATAGGAGAACCGTTTTCAGTCAAACCCTGAGAGAGATTTATAATTCTCACAAATATGGAGACAAGACTATATTAGGGAAGTCTGCTGAATTATTATTAAGGTCATGCTCATATTCAGCTTTCAGTAACGTTTCACTAGTCACATTCACAAACTCAGCCACAATGTTAAAGGATAATCTTTTCTATGATTTTACGATTTAACCTCTGCGCCACAGCAAGTGTTCAGCCGCATTCAAATGGGCGCGCGCCCGTGTATTTGGTTCTGTTTATCGATTGGTAAACGTGGGCGTGCTGCCAACATGCAGGATGGCAATCTATTATTACCATTGTGAATTATATTAGATCGGTGTATAACAACTGGCCATATATAATAAAGCACGTTTAATATAAATTGTTAAAACATTTTAATTTCTTTTTACACACTACTGCAAAGCGCTTAAATTCAAGTGAACCTATTAAATTATACGCATTAAACAAAGTAGCCTATAGCATTTTAGCCCTTAGACTTTGACGCAACACGATGATGCAATCCAGATTAATCAGAGTGGAATCATTTTTTTTTTTTTTAAATCTAACCACATTAAAATTGAGTTTTATTTTATATAATTATAATAATAACAATAGCGTTAGATTTTAGTTATTCAAATAATTTAAGATGCAAGGCCTCCAAATCAAAGGTAACACCATTAAATAAAGCAGCAGCCATTTCCAAAAAAAGAAAGAAAAAAAAGTCTTGCCTCTGCCTCACAACACTGAACATACAAGCACTTTAACATGATTCTGCAATATTTCCATTGCACTTTCGTTCCAATTAAACAGCAACAGCAGAGTACTTCAAACAAACACCCACATGCATTGCACAATATAAAAACACATCTATGCAAACACAATGATCTGCTTTTTGTCCATGCAGAACAGCCACACATTCTCAGAAGGTCTCACAGCATTGTTTGTGTATTTATAAGATGTGTTCTGCACAAGGGTATATCCAGTCTAATAGATGCTCGGTGGGTGGGTGGAGGGTCTGAAATTGCCTTGCAATCGGTTAGCATCCTTTTCCCTGCCCCTCTGTCTTCCATTTTTTTTTCCTCTTCCCCTTTTTCTGTTTCTCCGTTACTCTCTGCAGATGCTAGCATCCATGCTCTCCGTCACATCTCCAATTTTATCATAAGACAACGTTCTCCGGACCTCAGAAATCCCTCATTTTGCAAGTCCCACTCAGTGTCCATCTATTTCCACACAATTTGTCCTGTATCCATTTTGCTTTCCTGCCCAGCGATGTGGTGTCTTCTCTGTCTCAGTGTGCGTGTGGGTAGATGCGGTTTCTGTTCCTGCTCTTTTTAATCAGCATGTTAATAAGAAAGGTAACTAATCAATACGTTCAATGGCCTGGCGATTGATACCATCTCAGCCTCCCTCCCCTCTCTCTTGGACGTACACACACACATACACACACTACACAAGCGCAGAGGCTACAATCAACAGAAATAAATATAAATACAATGAGAGAATACTTTCTCTAGTTTTAATTCAGTTATCTTCCAGTGATTTGTCTGATAATGTTAATGAATCTGAAGAGCAAAGAGAATTGAAATGGGTATTTCAGAGGGAATTCAAGAACTTGCTTTATTAAATGTGAGGGATCTGCAAACACAAAGGAATGCTTTTTTTCCCTTTATATCAAAGCACAAAGTGATACCCTTGAATCCTAACATCAACACCAAGAGTAAAAATATCTCTTAGTGAGTATGTGTGTTCCTCACCCCAGGGTAAGGTCTTCTACTACAAATGGCCAAATCCAACAGGGCAGAAAGAGAAAAAATGGCAGAGGATAAAGAGAATTCCCTCACAGAAGAACGTGTTTGGAGGGGGGGACATTAAACACACATGCAAACACTGAATGCCCTTTAAAGCTGACATTCTGCAGACCTGCGGTCTTGCTTTTATTTCATGGTAGTTTCTTTGCAGTGTGTACACAGCAAAGTTCTCTTTTATGTTTGCATTTGGTTGACCTTGACTGTTTGCATGTTGTGCTACCAGATCAGAGAACCTAGATTGTACATTCCTCTAAAGATAAAGTGTTTTTCTTGCATTCTAATATAGCATGCATTTTTTTAGATACAGCATAAAAGGCAACGCTTTTTAAAAAGGAATATTCTGTTCAATGCAAGTTACGCACACACAATCTAAAGAAATGCAAACAAATTTTGCCTCACAAATCTGAACTTACACTTTAGCATGATTCTGCCTACTTTTACATTGCACAATCATTCCAAATGAAGCACAAAATTACAACAGCAGAGTACATGTTTGCATTTGGTTGACTTTGACACAGACACACACACAGAAGCAAAGAAGCAAAACTCAAGGTTATTGTAAAACACTTACCTACACAATATAACTGATTAGGGCAAATTTGGAGGATTTACAATAAGAAATGTGAAGCTTATAATATTATAAAAGCATGTAAATTAATTATTCTGGTTAAACGTATGTATTATTTGAGCTGTAAAGTTGTTCTTGTCATTAGGCATTCTGTCATGGCAAAAAAAAAAATATTAATAATATAACTTTAAACTCAAGTTTAGTAACATATAATATACATATTGTGGCTAAACGTTTGAAACAGTGAGTTGTTTTTAATGTTTATGCATTTATGCATGTGTTTTTCTTCTTTCTTTTTTTAAAGAAAAGGAGGAACGAGTCAAAATATATATTTTCTGAAATCCAGAATATTCCTTTAATGTGATATCCGAAAAATTCTGAAAATGAAAATTCTGTCTTTATTAACACACACTCACGTCGCTGTACGACTTTCTTCAATGATTAAGCTTTACCCATCAAATGTGGCTTATTTACATGCTTGGAATTATTAATGACTAATTGAAGAAGCCTAAGTGCCATGTTCCAGAAATCTCTGATATAACAGAAGCCCTATCATATTTCTGGCACTGATGCAAGCTTGTGTTTCAGCTCAAAGCTCTCTCCGAGTTTGACGTGCGTGTGTGTGAGCGTCCCTAGAGAGGTTTAGAGTGACCACTGCCCCCTGACCCCCCCTTTACACTGTCACCCCACAACGCAAACCTCCATCAGAGATGCTCTAGTCACCTAGCAACGCAGGCCTAGTAGTCAGAGGTCAAAGACCAGGGGCTATCGCAGACATTACACGCACTCCAAGAAACGTTAATATAGATCCCCAGAATTACAGTCATCCATTTTAAGAATTATGTCATGGCATCATTTTATACTGCCTCCATTTAAGCATTGTAAATTGACTGTCGTGGTTGCACATGCACAGGAAATATAATGAGCCTCTCAGCATGAACATATAAAAAAATGTTAGGGATAACTAGTGCCCCCGCACACTTTTGACACCAAAATCTTTGTTTCTCACTGAATGACAGCAAAGGGCAACGATGACCATTCCATTTCATCCAATCAAGAAAAGGTCACTGACCTCTGACCCCAGCTGACCACGAGGGGAGGATGGGCACGATCCAATCACCTTAAACAGTCCGAGGCAGCACGTCCAGTGTGGAAGGAGGTAATGAAAAGAAGGGGGGTGGAGAAAGCGACCAAAGAATGGATGGGTGCAGATGCAGCATTAATCTGTGCTTTGATTTGGGCCTGCAGCACCTTGAATGAAGGGATGAAGAAGAAAAAAAGGATGAAAAACAGATCCACCCAAGAGTACATCTGCGCTGTATTTTAATCTGATGGCGATGCGACGAAATTCACTTACCTCACTTTCACGCTGACATCATTCGAGAGGAGTTTAATCATCATTTTCGGCATCACAATATGAGAATTTATGACCCCGATGACCTAATCCGCTTGTTAAGTAGTGACGTAAGGAATACTGTTTCTGAGTCTCATTTAAATTGAGAATGCTATCTCAACAGCAGGTTATGAGCACTAAATATTCATATCATGGCATCATAGACAGCAATGTTTTAATGAGTCATAAAAGATGAATCACCGACTGGCCATCTGAGATTTTGTATGGAGATACATTAGTTTCGGTAGTATCACAGCAAGTGCATATTAACACTGTTTGTTGTTTTGCTTTTGGACTTGGAAATGGTGATGCATGACGTCAGGCCTAAAAAGAGGAATACCGTCACCTTCCAAAGCCCATTCAAACCAACGATAACGATAAAGAGTTATTGCTGTATGATTTATTTTTTTATATTAATTTATTTTATCCAGTTATAATGAAAAATGAAATGCTGATAACTATAACGATAACATTTTCATAATTGTTCTAATTGTACAAGACACATTAACGAATCACTTTCACAATGACTTTTTCCAGCCGATCAGAATCTTTGAGAGCTCGAGCATTCAAAGCAGCAGCATGCGCGTATAACAAACATTATGGTCTGTTGGTGTGTATCCTAATATAGTTTTTGCAGTAAACGGGGCTTAATGTTTCCCTCTGAACGATGACACTAGCAATGCTTTATAGACATTTTATGAAGACCAAACAGGCCAGCTGCTCACAAAAATGCTCCGAGATTAGGCAACTGCCACTCCATTCAAAAAGAAAAGACAGTTCTGTACACACACACACACACAGATGGTTGGTCAGCACGTGCCCGAAGGAGGGCAGAGCAGTGACCCTCAGCTGGACACTATGGCCAGGTCAGTGACACTCAATCCCTTCTTTCAAGCCAGCTGCTACTAGTTCTGTGCTAATGGCACCTCCCCAAACACACACACGCACACACCCTTAGGCCCCCTCAATCTGCCTACACTGACCAGTGAAAAGGCAGGGAATGGGGTGGGGTGTAGGACAGCTGGACACTCGCCACTCTTTTGCCTCCTCAGGGGGTGTCCTAGTGTGTGTGTGGGTACATGTGAGAGAGAGAAAAGCTTAATAGCCTGGTGCGGATGAGAGCAATTGGAAACAAGAAGAGAGAGAGAGAAAAAAAAAGAAGCGGGTCTGGCACACATAGACCCCACAGAGAGGCAATTAGCAAGTTAGCAATGGCTGACTTTGGTTGGCTAGCAAATTTCCTTCTTAGATTTCATTTTCTTGTAAGCACTGTGACAAAATCACCTGATGGCAAACTTAGTGTTGCGACTACTTTGGCAAAAGTACCCTAGCAACCTCAGGTCCAATGATCCACAGCTCCAGGCTGTCCAGTACCATGGACCGGGCTGAGCCAGACAGTCAATAAATCAATAGGTCACTCACTCACGCACACACACACACACACACACACACACACACACACACACACACGCACACACGTCACTGCAGGGCTGAAGGGCCACATGAAACTACCATTGATTGAAGGGGGTAGGGAGAGCGTTGACGGTCAGAACTGTGGATGTGTGTGAGGTTATGGGACTCACCTCAATTCCTAGCACTGCAATAGGGAGTTCAAAATGGCCTCAGTAATGCTTACACACTTAAATACACACACATCAGAAGCGAAAGATCTTGGTGTGCCGGGCCTGGTACCCTTCTATTACACAATTCGAGAAAATGGAACCCTTTGAGTCTATTGTATCTCAGACTACATTTATCCAGGGATATAATATATAAATTATCGGTTAATATTAGTATTTATCTGTGTCATTCACATTAGAAATGTAATTGTGCCCTCACTTAAAGCTAGTCTTTAAAAACACCAACATTTAATAACACTGTCAAAATGTATTCACATGTAGCATTTAAAACAATTTTAGTCTGTGAGAGTTTATTTTTAACACTGCTCTTTATCAGTTATTGGTCATAAAATTAAAATGTTTATCAGCTTATATTGCTACTTTTAAAGATGTAGATTTCTTCCAATGCCTTTTAAAAATAAAGTTTTTTTTTTAATTGGTATTGATATCGGAACCTTTCAAAAGAACAAAAATATCTAGTAGAAAATGGTCCTTTAGATTATTAAAATGTTCTTTAATTGCTTCTTTTAATAACTGTTCACTTTGTGAAACTCAAGGTGGTTCTTCTAAAGCATTGCTGTGAAAACCCCCCTTTTGGAATCTTTATTTTTTAATAAAAGTGTAGGAAGATTATCTTACAGAGTATGTTATTTCAAGTCATCATAAAAACTAATGTTCTATGACTAGTTAAGCTATTTGACTCCTTGAACGTGGCCCACATTCACATAGATTACGTCTAAGAGGATTCTTGTGTTAAGTTGTCTGCTGATCTGCTCTTTGTTGCAGCGTTTTGCTCACTCATGCGCCCATTGAAAAAAAAAGCCTTAGCCTGTTCTTCTTGGCTTTTCTTTTATGACCTCATCAAGTCAACGGCTGCAGCATTGAACATGTTTACTTGACCTGCAAATTGGGGTCAACGCAAAGTAAAGTCCCGTGCAAAGAACAAGGAGAAATAGTAGCCAATGAGACAAAGATATTGAACTCCTATGTTTTTTAGACGAAGCATATGCAAATAGCATTGACGAAAACAAACTGTAAAATACATCAAATGTTAACCCTTTTTAGATGGCACTACGAGGTGGCAGGGAGTAGGAGACAGGTGTAAATAAACGCTGGGGCTCTGTCCTTGCTCTTGTTAGTTGCCATGGCAACGGCTGATAGAGCATCCTATCGATCGCACTGTCCAGTCTGAATTGTGCAGCCCCTGATCCCACATTTTTTCCCTCTGTGTGGTGATTGGTGTGGATCAATACCTGATATTGTATGCCTCTTTTGCCTTGCGTCTCTCATGGCCTCCATAATAGTGGTAATGATAGTGAGAGGGAAGGAAAATTAAAGGAAGAAGCAAGATTGCTTCTATAGAAATAGAAGGCTCTATTTCGTTACAAGTGCAAAGGGGGAAAAAAAAGCATACAGTTCCTTCTAGGTTCGAAGGCACGCTTTTAAAAAAACAACAGAGAGCCATCATGACACTTTTGCCTGTATTATTCACAATCATTGTACGGCACTCCAGAACTGCCGTAAGCTGCACTGTGTGCGGCCCACACAGAATCCGCAGAAATGTCACATCTGATTTTTCCGCACATCTCCCTCTCTCTGCATATGCGAACAGCCGCACGGCATTTACCTAATGTAAGGCCGTTTAGTCCAGCCATTGCTTTGACTGTTATACAAATCAGACTGGCCTGGAAGTCCATACTGCTCCGGTTCAGTAAGAGCTCGAGTAGGGGAGCGAGGCACGGAGGAGGACCTGCGGGAGCTCGTTTAAATCTGGCCTGAGGGATCCCTGCAGCTAGAGGTCACGGTTGGAGCCACCGGCACTGGATTTAAAGGTGGGGCTCCTTAAGGTGCCTCTGTTGCCCTGAGGCACAGCCATCACAATTCCTGCAGTGCTGGAAATGAAAGGCGGTCTAGGACAAAGGCCCTTTCCTTGCTTATGGCCACTGCTCAGAAAAATTACTCAAAATGATTGAGATGTCGGTTCCATCTTTCTTCTTCCATCTGTCCTTCCCAGTAACACCCTAGTGTGAGTTTAAGAATAATTATTAGCGGTATGACATTTTGAGTCAAAATATATTATAGTACTAACCCTGGTTCCTGAACATTTAAACATCTATTAATTTTGTATGCAGCCTACATTCAATTCGTCAGTACAGTTCTATGTGTGTTAAAGCAAATATTTGCTGTGTTTCCAAAAGCCACTGTTTACTGATACTGCAAAAAGATTAGTTTTTTTTTTTTTTTTACACATACACTTCCGTCATCCAGGCTGAGGAGTCCTCGATCTCTAGAGATCTGACTGAAGTCGCTCGAGCTGTTTCTGTGTTTCTATCAGATTTGGCTGTTCGCCTGCAGTACTGAGAAACTGTGCAGCAGTACAAATGTAAATCTGTGTTCCGCGGGGAAGGAGTGTGAGGGGGAGCGGAGTGGCTGCCCTCGCATCCCTGCGAGATGAAAACCCATCCACTCGGAGAGGCACAGCGGCTACCGGGGCAGAAGTCAGGCGCGGTGGGGCCGGGCATGTGGGAGAGAGGAGTGATGGAGGGAAAGTTTTCTCTGCCTCCAGCGCTCTGCATATGTTGTGAGAGTAAGAGCCTGCAGTGAACTTGGCAGCACACTTCAAAACTTTATGGAGCAGACGTGCACGCTGCATCCTAATACGAGCTGTGTCTTGATGCGTGATTCGGGATTCTTGAGATTTGTCAGACGCGGTGCCTTCTTGAATTCTTGGCTCCACGATATGAGATTTTGCTCGCCTACATCTTGTGTAAAGAGTGGCTTCTCATTGGGTATGCTTTGTTCTCAAAGCACACAGATGCATTGCTGCTGAATTAATCATAGTTGATGTTTATCACATTTGGGTACACAGTGTAAATTTAGGTACCAAAGTTTTACCTCAGGCCAAATTACATAACCACTTAGTGGGTCATGTTTAATTTGAAACGAGATACGAATTTTCCATATCATTTACTCCCCTTCATGTCGGTCCAAACCGGTATGACTTTCTTTCTTCTGGAATAAAAAAAGTCACACAGGTTTGGAACAACATGAGAATTTTCATTTTTGTAATAATTTATTAGTATTATTTTTATCAAATCATTGATTAAAAAAATCAAGTGATTTGTTACTGACCCCAAATCAGTTTTGTACTTTCAAATACTGCTTCTAGTCTAATGTAAGACAGATAGCACTGGTCCTGGATCTATGGGTGGGCAGCTCCTGTATTCAATTCGAAGTCCACGTTAGCTAGCCACTCCGTCCTGTCCAGGAGCTCCATTCACTTCACAGTCAATAGTTATTTATCATCCAACATATTAGGGATTGCAGTGTCGATATGAAGTCCAGCACTGAAATTAGTCAGTGCCAAGTCTGTAACTACAGCCCAAGGTCAGACACGCACTCTATTGACAGGAGTGATGGTCCGCAGCTCACAGGCACATACATCCAGCCCAAGGTCAAGTGTACGGCACTGCTATTTCAGAAGGGACACGCGAGTAAAACACTCTGTCATGTTGAGGGATGCCAAGCATGAATTCAGCTTGGTCTAGATGCATTTTATCTCATGTTTTGGATTCTAATCAATATGGTAAAACTGGAAGCCACTCTAAAAGATTATAACTATTGTTATGTTTGGTCAGCGATAAAGTTACAATTTGCATCCATGCGATTTCTCTCAACATATCAGATGATATGCATGATTGCACTGCAAAAAGTGCCTTGATATTTAAATTATACTCTTTCAGATCCGAACAATGGAAAAGCAAAAACAAACACACGACTAAGACTATCAAGATATCAGACTACTTGCTGTATATATTAATTTGAATCAAACTGAACTATCTTCTGTATTTTTATTAAGATGTGAACTTGTTTAAACAGTTTTGTTGGCAATTGGCATCCTTTAAAAAAAATACAATTGCACGTAAAGTTTAGCCAAGCTGCTAAGCTGAAGAATTGCTAATCAGCAGCAAAACATTTTCTACCCTTCTGGCAAGGTCAGGGGATCACAGTCCCCTGCTAAATGTCCAAAGCCCCCCCTACCAGAAGCCCTGAGGGGAGATATCACCCCCCGCACATAGATACACAGCCTGACAGCAGCTAACTTGGTTCGATTGCTTGGTCCAAACTCCAGAATGACTTCCCCTACCCTCCCCCTTCCCTACAGGTCTCTTTTTACATTGTACATTTTAGGTCCAAACTGTGCTGTTTGCATCACCACTGTTAGAGCAAACATGAAGAGGAGATGCTAAACAGACCAAATTCTGATGTCAAAAACCGAAAGCTAGTGGGAAAGCAAAAGGGAGAAGAGGCTTCGGCTGTCTCTGTTCAGAGACAAATCAAGTCACTAACACAGTGTTTCACAGTCAAGCCTGAAACTGCTGATCTGGAATTGGAGTTTGAGACACTTTTGTCTCTAGGCAAATTCTTAGTCCACTTAGGCAATGAGCCAACAAAAATTCTGGAACTAGATATAAAGTAAACACTGTTATCTGGTATTTATTGTTTTCAAAAAATTATGAATGTTTTTTCCCCATGAAAATTCTATTTTTTTTTAATGTTTCAAAACATTCAAAAGTAATATTCCTATAATGTTTTTAAACTATGTTAACTTAATGTTCACACAACCAAGAAAAAATATTTTGAAAAAAACATTAAAAAACCTGGACGATATGAACATTCAGTGGAAATAAATTTAACTTAATGTGAACGTTAGCAAAACATTCTTAGAACACATTTTTGTTAGCAGTGTCCTTTGTATGATGCTAATAATTTTTGTTTAATTTAATTTTAGTTTATATTTTTTGTATTTAATTTACAAATTGTCACAAGAGAGCAAAAAATATTTCTAAATATCAGTGTCTACATGTATAGATTATTTTAGTATGTCACTTTGGTTCTGCAAGTCAAAGTAACCGTGTAGTAAATATCACACACTGAAAAGGAAAATTTGTTGCTGGCCTGTACAGATCAGCATCAGGAAACAAAGCCAAATCTAGCTCACATGTCTACCTGTAGACATATATCCTAAAGTGTATTATTTATCAAATTATATCACTCGAATATCCACAAAACCGTGTGCTTCACCACAAAAAAAACATGTTTTTATTGGAATCACTGTTTTGATGCAATGTGCATGCTGCCATCTAGTGGACTAACTATGCCATCTACTAATTAAAATCAAGTCCTGGCACTGAAAGCAAATTATGACTAATCAAATGCATTTTAACATATATAACAAAATACACAATTTAGAACTGCCCTTGAACCATAAATGTTTTACAAATCATTTCTGCTACTGAATGAATGAAATAAAAATACATTAAACAGCATGGGTAAGTATGTTGCTGTGTGATTCTACTGGAAATATTGTGTCCTAGTCAAAGTGTTATTTGGATACACTGAGTTTGCGCCTCTTTGGGGCACATGGCTGGGGATCTTGGCTTAGCGGGAACTGCAACTGAGAGATCTGCAGAGATACAGGAAGTGCATTTAGTCAAAACTTGAACACTTGAATAACCCATTTTAAAGTGATAAACTCGTCTGGTTACTTAAAGGTCCCCTGACATGAAATTTTCACTTTCTGAGGTTTTTTTAACATTAATATTAGTTCCCCTAGCCTTTATTTGGTCCCCTCGTGTCTAGAATTTTGATCGGTGTAAACCGAGCTTTGGCTATCTTTCTCTTCTCTGCAGCTCAGACGAGCTGATCTTGAATCTCCTCCTTATGACGTCATAAGGAGGAAAGGTAACCTTCCCTTTCTCTACTTTGCCCACACTGAGAATTTGGCCCACCCATGAGAAAATGAGCTAGGAACAGGAAGTACGAACCCGTAGGCGTGATTTGAGTTTTTCCTCGAGAGATATCATGGCTTGCAAACGAGCAAAGCATGGCAGTTGATCAGTGTTCGGATGTACAAATGAACACAAATGACACAAACAATTTTTTAGCTCCTTCATTCAAGCCTCTGAAGAAACAATGGGTTAATTTTATTTTCTCTGGAAATGCGCCAACACAACTTCTCAAAGTTTTGTATGGTCCAAACATTTCACCTACGACTATTTCCTCAACGTGGGCCAATACAGAACTGGCCTCGATGAACGTCCGAAAATAAATCGATCGAGCTAGCCAGCAACAATTTCTGATGTGTAAGTTAGCCCAATTGTTCAAATTCAGACAGGTAATCTCTCTCTCAAAATCATTCAATACTGTTTATGCATCAGTCAAGCCAGTGACTAAAATATCAACTTCATATCATTTCTTTTAGTAGGATGAAAATAATCTTATTTAAATTGTGATCAAATAAATTATACAGAAAGCGATCAAAGAACAATCTTTCCATACAGCGCAAGTTTATCTGGACAACTTGTTCTGAAATCAATGACGCACATTACAATGCACAACGAAGCTCTTTCTGTATGTACATCATCGTGTCTGCATTGGTGAAAGCATTAGAGAGTGCAGAAACTGTGTTACAATGATAAGATCTTCATTCTCGCGATCAACAGACTGTCCTCTGCTTGCTCAATGCTCATCACAGCAACATTTTATGTGAAGGGAATAGATCTAAATACTTCAAAAACTTCTCACGATTCAGTAATCTCAATAGCTGTAAAAGTAAAAATGTATAATAACTGTAGTAAAAGTATTCGAGAGAGTTTCAAATGTAATATGTAGCTATTTCATATGCAAGCATGTCAGCCAATCACAGCAGTAGCCGGTTGCACTGAATCCCACAGCAAACAGAGCATTCAAATCAGAGGCTAAAATCAGGTTAGAAAAAATGCCTTTTATTACTAAATTATGACTATTTTTTTTATCTAAAAATCATACTAACACTATAAGGGCAACCCAGGAAACATTATAAAATAATAAAATAACCCCATGTCAGGGGACCTTTAACAATTTCTGCGATTCTGATTGCATGATAGAGAGAATGAGAAATGTTGCATGAAGCTAAATTTGCATTTAAATTCAACGACTAATAAAAAATACTCACAAAGTTCCAGTTATTATGCTGGTAAATGTGATAAAAGTCCAAAACATGACAACACAAACACAGGCCATGGACATTGTATTTCCCACCTGAGGCTCAAAGATGCGTCCACTTCTGGTCTTCCTGGCGTCCACCTTAAGATCAACAGTTTTCTTTACACGATTGTCCATCTAAAATAAACATCACATAATTAAAAACAACTTCCTCTCATACACAGACCACTAGAGCAGACTGTGATGGGGAATTGTGCAGCGCTACCTTTGCAATTGCTGTAAGATCCTCCTTGCTGTTTCTGTGAGGCTGTTGTGAGTTCTCCTGAGTGTCTGTAAATGTGACAGACCATGAGTAATGGTTGCTGGCCAGGCAGTTAGTGGTGATTACCTTGATTAGGTTCATTCCAATGTCTTTAAACTGGCAAACACAGAGTGTAACAATCACCTGAGATTTCAATGCCAGCATCAGTAATGACATTCTCCTTTGTCATAAACTCCTGTGAGCAAATAAGTCCATCATTTAAGACAAATACTCACATTTTGTAAAGTTAAGGCAGAAAAGGAACTGAGGAAATATCTGATAATTATTAAAAGGACCCCACCTGCTGAACTGAAGTTTCAGACATCGTCCCATCCTCAAACATTTTCAAAGACCATTTCGTACTCACACATACTTCCATATCATCTTCATCAGGCTGTTCACACACATAAATACATGTATAGTATTGATCACATCTTTACAGGACTGATGTTATAATATTTCTGCCAAACATATCAGTAGGCACCTAGCTTCTTTATCTCACCTCATCAACTCTCTTCCGCTCAGTGGTGACGTTCATTCTGAGGCTATGAAAAGGTGTCACCACCTCTCCTATCTTCAGATTTACTGGTTCCCTCTCAAATATCAGTGTCCCGTTGTCATCCTCCTTAAAGCCAGGTGGCTGATAATTCTGGGGAGTCACTGAAACACAAATACACGCTGAATAATAATAAAAAACAATACTAGAGGTGCCCAAAAGATTTCCTAAGAAAAGTTAAAAATCAAACTCCACTGTGGGTTACAAGTAAATGTTTTGCATTCAAATATATTATATTAAAATGCAAATTAAAAAACAAACAAACAAATGAACTTCTCTACATGTTCTCTACATTTCAATGTAAAAATTAAATAAAAAATTTAGAGATGCACCGGTCGACCGGCTATAAGTTTTATTTTGGCCGATCTCTATTCTGGACTTGCACACAAAAAACTGCATTGCAATAATTGAGTAAACAAGACATTAACACAGGCCAGAGATGGAACACACCAAGGACGAACACAAAGCTCGAAAATAAAAAGATAAAATAGAAATATTAAATAGGGGTGGGGGATTATATGAATGAATCTCTGAAGGGAACTGTCTTCAGTGTTCAGAAGCACCACGTTGCTTTGTGTTCAGATGTACCTAAAGAAACTGATGCTGCTTCCGTAAGCGCCTCATACTGTCAGAGAGACAATTTGCATTTTCATTCAGTCAGCCTGCTGTTTTTGTTTTGTAGCATAATTTCATGAAATGATCTACTTCAGGTATCTAATTATCTAAAAATCTAATTCAAATAAAATACTATTGCTCATGCTACATGTGTGTAGCATCTTTGTTTGGATTATGATTAAAATGCAGTAGTTTACTTTAATTTCAAATGGATACATATATTTTTGTTTAAGTCCAGTTTGCAAATAAACAACACATTATTTTGCTTAAACAAAGAGAAAAAAAGGGAAAAATATTGGGCAATGGGCAATTTGCTTGTAAAAAAATAAAAATAAAAATGGAATTGGTCATGAAAAATCATGATCTATACATATCTAAATCACTACAAAAATTTTAAATAATGAAACAAAAAGATAAATTCGAAATTAAGAAATGCTTCGGGGATATGATATGGCCAAATCAAAAGTCATCACTGGCCAACATTGGCCAATGGGAAATAAAATGCAAACAATGCCCTTCATGTGCATGGTACAGTCTGTAGCAGACAGTAAGCGTAGATTTACCCTCATCATAGTAGAAGAGTTTCATGTTGAGGCAGACGTCATCAGGCAGAGGGCCGAGATGTTGCATCAGCATGTAAAGTTTGCGCACCAGCAGCGTACTGGATTTCTGGGTGTTGTCACCGACCATTTTAGTCAGGCTCTGGCCGCTTTTGCTGAAAACAGATATTCATTTTCACAAGAGGAAACATTAATATGTGGTAGTAAGTAATACTGCTTGAAAATTATATTAGGACAGGTTATGCAAGTAATGTATTTGGGCTGTAATATTTAGTATTTTGGGGTTGTAATCCATCATCTAGTTTTGTTAACTACTCAAAAAAACACGGCACCTCTCAAAATCCATCTGAGGTCCATTCTCTGTGTATGTGACTTTGAACTGGTAACATTCAGTCACTTTCTGCAAAAAAGCAAGACATAAAAATGCACATTCAAAGTCTGAAATACAAAACACAAGGTCGACGTGAAATGACTTAATGAGCATTATATAAAAAAATAAATTAAGTAACACTGTATGGCATTCAATCAAAAAAGAGAGAATGTCTGATCACCTCTGGATTGTCTGGATCACAGTAAATCTAGAAGTAAAAAATAGTCTTTTTTATTTATTAAATTAAATTTTTATTTATTATTATAAGCTATATAAACTATTATACTTCTGCATGCAATATATAGTCTTAAATTGATTACTGTTAGTTTTCAAATCAATTAGTAAATACTCACTGATAGAAGAACCATGCGCAGCTGATAAAGCAACAAAGAGGCAAAAAGGTTACTAACAGTGTTGATGATCAGTCATAGAACTGGTTTAGAAATGTAAAAGAAAACTGCATAACCGTATAAAAGCACAGACTTACGTATCTTCTTTGAAGTGCATCAAAGCACCCCTGCAACCTGAAATAGTGGAGGTAGATAGTCTTCATGTAGTTTTGACCAGATGTTCTCTAAACATATTACAGTTACAAACGAATATATATGTAGTTTAACTTTTAATGTTTAAAAAAAAATTTCTTCATGAAGGGAATGTGAAAACATGAGTGTGTCAACAGTCCACTTACCACTGAACAATCTGCTGAGCACCAGGGCAGCTATGCTCTCGCAGGATCAGGACTTTCAGCTCTATGAAAAAGAAAGGAGAAAAAAACACTAAATGTATGTTACACTAGTAATATAAAATCATAAAGGATGTATGACCTGCTCTACTTTTACCTCCAACATATTTGCGTCCATATGCCTTTTCTGGGAAAAGACCCCTGAGGTAAGTGATGCTTGAGACAGCAATGGCTA
This sequence comes from Pimephales promelas, assembly GCF_988280905.1. Classification (NCBI taxonomy): domain Eukaryota; kingdom Metazoa; phylum Chordata; class Actinopteri; order Cypriniformes; family Leuciscidae; genus Pimephales; species Pimephales promelas. The sequence continues at coordinate 23,344,177 of NC_142780.1, forward strand.
GAAGTTTTTTCACAAGTACCAGCGACTGCTGTTCGGTGGACACCACATCCGGCAGCATCTGGCAGTTCTGGAAAAACACATTCAGTAAGCAAGATACTTGCTGTGTCTGAAATCACCCACTACTCACTACATAGTGGACTATATAGTGAGCTCCCCATTTTGTAGTGCTGTCCGAATGTATAGTGATGATTATTATACCCTGGCCTATATAGTCAACTCGATGTATCCCAGAATGCATTTTGAAAAGTAGTGTACAACCGATGGTCACTAACCCAAGCCCTACATACCATCATGCATTGCGCTGATCGTAAAAACAAGTTACTTATAATCATGTGTGGAGTAGCGCATTAACAGAAACAGCCAAAAATTACTTTTAGTTTTTAAATTTTGGAGAAATAAGCTCAATATAATGTAATGTATTTATTTAAAAAAATGTATTTAGCCCAGGCTCGGCACCAGCTGACAGATGTTTTAATCAACGGCGCCGAGAGACGATCGAGTAGTGTCCGAAAGTGGTGTTTCTATTATGCTGGTGGTGAGCTCACTATACAGTGCTCTCCTCCCTACCCCCATAATGTTTGAGTGAAGATTTCGGACCAGCGACTGTTAGATTTACAACTTATGGACATACTAGCAAAAGCCTAGACAAGTTAATGCTAAATTCGTTAACATTAGTTGGTGGTATTGTGAGAAAACAAATAATATGTAAGTTACGTTACCTGAACAGCAACAGGGCGCAAGTTCTGTTCACACGCCATGATGGCTCAATGCAGCAAATTTTCTGTTACTCAAAAACATAACCGTAAAAAGTTTTTAATTATCTTTCCAAATAAAGTAGGTAATAAAGATGAGTTTCTAGGACAGTTAAATTGTAAAAAAGAAGAAATGTCCTAAAGATAATAGCAGGCCTGTCTTACCTCAACCGACGTTCTAACTGTCAATCACTCTCGCGCGAACGCGCGCCCTCTCCCGCCATAAACTCCAATGACAACGTCATGAAAATAAAAGAAAAGCTGTCGAAACATTATAAGTACTAGGATAACACCACCATGTGAACTCTCTTATGAATTTCTGTCTAATTATGTCTACGTACCTTATAAAAAGCAATCAAATGCTAAGTTATTTAAACAGAAATATAAAATTATGCAAATAAGTATAGCAAAGCATTATTTTTCATTTGAAAAACAGAAACTCGTACTGATTTATGTAACTTTTTAAAAACTCGCTCTTCTCAAAACTTTAAAAGTATTATTTTAACAAAAATACAGTTATATAAACTATTAAATGTTATGCTTACCTCCGCAGTTGTGCAGGGAAAATACTATAATATTATAATAAATTTAGTGCAGGAGATCATAGCAGATTCAAAGGCATTGGAAATCTAATAAAAAAGTCTATACTTAAAATTACCATTTCAAAAATAGTAATTATATGGTCTCTCCTAGATAACAATACAGTCACAGGCTTTTTCCACATTGAAACCCTATTGGGAATTTTTTATTAACATCCCAGGAGATTTTAATAAACGTTAACTGTTTCAATTGCCTTCTTTAATCTTTAGTAAGATTAAAGCAAGACATACATCTTTAGTGAGATGTATGAGCTCGCAAAGGCATCGTAGCTTACCATTGGTCACTTGTTTATTTTGATATGACTATTGGAAATCTATTGGCTGGTTCTCCGGTCTCTCAAACATCAAACCAGATTCCTATAGGCTGTTTTCGCTACGTGACCGCCCCCCAAAGTGACGTCGCTGCAGCGAACGCCATTTTGATACTGAACACCGTGGGTGGATCGGATCGGGCACGAAGAGACAGCAACATTTACTCTTCAACACATTGATTAAGCAGCAAACCCCGAACAGACATGTCATCAGATAACCAGGACACGGAGACGCAGATGGACGAGAATCAGGTGGGGATTAGATTGGGGCTGCATAGATGAGATGAGACGAGGCATTATTTGCAGTCTCTTACGGTGTCTGTCAATTTAATCCACTATAATGTCATTATATATGCCTTAATTCCTTATCATAAAAATGACTTCTTATTGCTCACTGACAGCTTAAACAGACATTCTCTGATTCTTTTTTATTTGATTGCTAAGCTGTCACCTGCATGAGTTGAAAAAGGTGATAGTCGAACATTTCGCAAGCATGAGCCTCCTTTTGATTGGTTAGTGAGCTCAGACGTCATGAAAATAACAGCGTTTGATTGGTACATTATGTCGGTTTTCAGTTTTGCTACACCTACTCTAACCTGATGGTGTCAGTTGGGTTGTATGCTATGAACAAAATTAACTGCGGCGCCTAATTTTCATATATTTCCGGAAAAGTCAAGCCATACTATAAAAGCAATTGTAGAAAAAAATGATTCTGATATTTTAATTTCTTTGTTGATGTTCAATTTACTAGTATGTTGCTGTTTATTGATAGTGTTGTTGTGCTAAAATGGCATGCACTGACTAGATAAGAAAATGAGATTCAGGATCAGGACATAATTACGAGTATCCAGGTGGTGCTGAATATAGCAGCTCATAACAAGTAACTCATTACTTGTTAAAGATCCCAGTGAATCAGCATATAATGGACCTTATCAGAAGACCTTCTTCTCCAGGGGCCTGTTCAATAAAAAGCTGTTATGTTAAAGGGATACTTCACTTTTTTTTGGAAATAGGCTCATTTTACAACTCCCTCAGAGTTAAACAGTTGAGTTTTACCATTTTCAAATCCATTCAGCCGATTTTCTGATATTTAGAAGCATATCAGTAACCGGACAGTTTCTGGTTCCATAGTGTATATTTTTTCCTACTATGGAAGTCAATGAGACCAGAAACTGTCTGGTTACTGATATGCTTCTAAATATCAGTAAAAACTCAACTGTTTAACTCCGAGGGAGTTGTAAAATGAGCCTATTTCCAAAAAAAAGTGGAGTATCCCTTTAAGGCTCTGTCTTAAGACCTAGAATGGCCAACTAATAAAACTAAGCCAAGGGGCAACAGGGCTTACCTTCCTGTATCAAATTAGACCAATCTATGTTTTTAAGTAACTGACTCAAAAGTTATGAACAGTCTTAAATAAAGAAAGTCTAGCATGTAAGATTTGTCGCTTTATGGTAAACTGAATTTTAAACCCCTTTGATGAAAACCATTGGGGGAAAATGAAATGCCATTTCCTGGGTCCTTGTATAGTGGAATAAACTTATACAGGATTCTGACTTTGTGTTTTCAAATTCTGTTTTATGTAGACTCACAGAGACTCAAAGGGTGTAGCATGTAGAACATATACTTAGTCCTCCTGAGGACTTCCAAACCTGTTTTTCTACAATCTGCCTTTATGCTACAATTGAATGCAAATGTGTCTTTTAGCCAGCGTTATATGCAAGAGTTGCCCCTATTGTATTGACTCACTGTCTAGTTATTTGCAAAATCGTCTTAATCTCAAGTCATGCATTCATAATGGAAGCATGCTTAAATACTGCAGTTTATATCATTATGTGTTTTGTTCTTTACAATTATCCAAGCCTCAGTCTAAACACACCACCACATGATTCCTCAGCTTAGGGCGAAGCAGAGGATGATTCAACATGCAAGCACACCAATAAGAGGGAAAATATATGTTGGTTCTCAAATATTTATCTTTCTGTAACCTACAGTGTCTTTGTACATTTTGCTGTACTATACAATTTACAGATTTAGCTGTTTTACTGATCAAAACAAACCCTTTTTAAACCAAACCAAAACAGAAACGTGAAGATGTTTACAAACCGCCTTGACTCGGATGTTGAATACTTTCATTTATGACAGAATTTCCAAGTCTTTGTTTATTTTAGCTTGCATTCAAATTGAAACCAAAATTCAATTTACATAGCTTTTTTTTTAAGGATGTTTCGATACGCCACTAAGTAGGTGGATTAATAGTGAATTGAGAGAGTTGTTATAAACAACTGGTAATTTGATGGCAAACTAAACAGGCTTGTTGTACCTTGCCCTGAAATGTTTAAAGAGCCACACCTTTAGGGATTTACAGGAAGAATGATATGATGAAAGGGGTTTTGTTTTTATTGTTTTGCTTTTATATTGCTATTATATTGTGAGAATGATATTTATTACTTTGAGTTTTTAATGTTAATTATTAGTTTGTTCTCTCTTCCATCTCCAGTGTTCAATAAAGATTGTGTATTTATTTCTGTTTTGAAATGAGTTAATCAAAAGTAAACACTTTTTACATTATTACAAAAAATACATTTTATACACTGGAGTAATGATGCTGACAAATTCAGCTTTGCCATCTATCACAGGAATATATTACATTTTAAAATGTTTTAAAATAGAAAACGGTTATTTTAAATTGCAATAATATTTCACTATAATACTGTCTACTCTATTTTTGATTAAATAAATGCAGCCCGGTTGAGCATTAGAGCCTTCTTTCAAAAACATGAACATTTTTTACTAACCTCATTGAATGGCTGTGTATATAAGATTTTTTTTCTATGAAAACGTTTAAACTGATGTCTAATAACTACAGATGGCAATAAATGTTTTTCAGGAATCTCAGGACACAAACTCAAACCCAGTGCGGAAAGAGGACAATTTGAAAGTGAAGTATCCCCATTTGGGTCAAAAGCCAGGTGGCTCTGACTTCCTGATGAAGAGACTGCAGAAAGGAGTATGTTTAAAGACTTTTTTACTTCAATTGTTCAAGTAATAAAACACATTTTATACACAAGGCATATTCGTACAGTTCCTTCCAGGTGCTTGCAACATAGCCAAAACAAACAATGCCCTTCATGTACCCTTAATGTAACTTCTAAATTGTGCATTTTTTTTTTTTTTTTTTTTTGTCTCCAGCAAAAGTATTTTGACTCAGGAGATTACAACATGGCAAAGGCAAAGATGAAGAACAAACAGTTGCCTGCCGCAGCCGGTCCAGACAAGAACATCGTTACCGGGGATCACATTCCAACCCCACAAGACCTTCCGCAGAGAAAGTCCTCATTGGTTACAAGTAAACTTGCTGGCTAACATCACCCGGAGGTTTTGAATAAATCCTCTTAGCAAACTTCCAAAACCTCCCCAGCCCCACCAGACCAGCTTCATCAGGACTGGTTATCAATTTATTTTGTTTCATTTGTTTTCATTTGGGTGTTGAGTTTTGCTGTCACTTTCGTGTAACTTCAGTAGGTCTAACCAACCCAGCTCTGTTACCCTCTTCAGTGTCCCACATATGGTAGGGAAAAACTAAACCCTCTGTATTCCAGACCCCAGTTGAGCATGATGCACTTTAATCCGTGTACCCTGTACATCAGTCATATTATGAACAAAACCCTGAAGACTTCACACATCAAAATGATGTTTGATGCTTTTAAAAGTGTCAGATAATTTGAAAATGATTTAAGATTGTTTTAAAAGGCATTATTTTACATAGATGATACTTAGATAATACTTGACTAATAATTAGATAATACTTGACAGCCATTGGCCCCAGATGTACATTGGCAGCCCTCTAATCATTCGCAATGACAAAAGAATGAATGTTTTATGAGAATTTCTTTGAGAAAGTCAGTGAACAAGTGGTTAGAGCAAAAGTTTTAAAGAGTGGCTGGTAGGGTGTGTAGCCTTCATCACCTCTTCTACCTCTCGCTCTCTAAGAATGGCTCAGTTTAACCAAATAACAGCTGCTTATGACTGAATGGTCTTACTATTCTCAGCCTTACCTTCCATGGTAGGATCTGAGCAAGCGGTTCCACTCAGGCTGATTAGATTATTGTAATCATAGCTTTTGGGTGCAAACAGAGAATGTTGTAATTCACTGATAGTAGCCAAGAGCAGAAACGGTCTTTGTATGTGGCATGATAAGGAAAGGGGCTTAAGAAAATTGTTGTCATAGCATATGTTATGCGTCAAACTTTTTGGTATGTTTATAATAAGTAGTGGCTATTTGTGTTAATTAAATCTCACTGGCATCGGGAGTCAATCTGCTTTCATGTACACTATCAGCAGCGTGTTTATTAATGGGATTATTTTGTTATATCCAACACGTATATAGTATGATGCACATGACCCTTTTGATCATCAGAGATGCAATCATCTTGTCCGTCTTAACAATGTGAGTCTATTTGGTCCTAAATATCTATATTTGAAGGATTGAGGTGTAGAAGGAAATTTTCAGAATGGAGCGTCACCATTGGTTCAATATTTGTAAAATATGTCAGATTTAAATAGTAAAATGCTCTATTTAAACTTGGACACAGTAACATGTTTAAACAAAAGAATTGGAAAATATTAGGCCTACCCATATTGCTTTGACATGCAGCTTATTATTGTGGTTCAAACCAACATCAAACCAACAAATGACTGACTATCATATCCTATGACTCATTTTTGTTTGTATTATCTGTGGTTTTTAAAGAGATACCTTTTCTCATCATTTAGCGAAGTGTTCTTCTCCAGAAGGCATGAGTCGATAAACCTCTGTAGTTTCTTCAAAGTTTGTAAATCATTTGGAAACTTTGTAGTGGATCTTAACTGCTCATTTATTCCAGGTTATAACTTATAAGTCATTGTGCACTCTTAATAGAGTCCTAGTATGAATATAGATACCCTTTCAGGGAAATCTAGACTCGACCTAGGCAGTTTTACAGTCCAGGTGTCTAATTCAGGATTTGTCTAATCAAGTTGCCCCTTCTAAAACCATACCTGCCTACACGTGGCCTGAAGACTTCAAAGAAAATGTGTTTAGCCATATGAAGCTAACAATAAAACATGTATATTAATGCATGTTATTCTTGGTACACACACACACACCATATATATATATATATATATATATATATATATATATATATATTGTACCGTCACTATGTAAATTTCACAAATGGTGAATTACATTTAAGGGATTGAATGTGTTTGTTTTTTTTCCATATATGGTTGAGGTGCTGGTGGCAGTTGGCAATACATCAGGGAAATATGATGGTCTTGCACTTAGTATTTGTCACTCAGTGGTATGTGTGGATGTACAATGTTTCCTTTGAGGAATGCATTATTGCACAATGCTAGGAGATAATCTTATTTTGTGCTGCAGCCAAATTGTAAATAGTCAAACTGTGCATCTGGTGTCATATTTGTGCAATTTGTTAATATCATGTGTCTGAATCTCTGCTTTTTAATGCAACATGACAGGAATATCATCCAACTAGTGTGAGACATGTAAATATGGGGGTTAAGGATTCTTGCATTGTAATTAAAGGAATCTTCGTAATTGAATGGATTAGATTCAGACAGGTCTGAACTGAAAACCTTCCACTACTACAATGTGATGTTCATGTAACATTAACTGTAAGCATTTAAGACATCAATTTAAGGCTTTCTCGCTATATAAAAATATATTCATGATTTGCATACTATGAAGCATTTGATGTTTAATTATTTCTATGTTTCATCCCCATATGCATTATTATTTCAGATGTTTTGCTTTAATTAAGTTGTGTTTGATAATGGATTTCCAGAGTCATCAGGTTCCTTATTATATTTACACAGAATGGTGGCTAATAATGAAGCAAAGATAGATGTTTAAATCAATATTGGAGCTGCCTGAACTTCAAATAAAGTTTTACATTAATAGCAAAAACAATGAGTGGTACTTTTTTTCTAACGAAAGGTTTAAAACGTCCACGTGTTGACTTTTATTTAACATAAAACTTAAAGTAAAATCGAATAAATGATCACGGGCTACAGACATCTTTTTTAAGGTCGTGTGAAGGTAACAAATTGTCAATTTCTAAAAGCATTTACGGCAATTCTTGTTTGCTGTGAAAAGAAAGGGCATTGCAAAACTGATGTAATCAAGGAACAGTTTACACAAGTGTGACACTCAGAATCATGAATCATTCACACTTTTTGTGTGTGCAAAATATGTGATGAACATTCTCTGATTAGTTTCCAGTGTATCGATTTTAATCTCGTTTGTAAAATGCAAAATGGAGCTCTCTGAAAAATACACCCTGGACCGTGAGGAATCTGAACATTTTTAGCTACTTACGTGTATTTGGGTGTCCTACACGTTGTAAATTCTAGCAAATTCCCCAAATTCTGTTGTAGCCTACAACTACTCCACTAGGGGGAGCGCCGCTCATTGAAAAGCTGAAATGGGCGGATCTAAGAAAGAACAACAGGGACATTTTTTCAAACCCACACATCTTGTTTTCATAAACATCTCTGGTCGTTCATTTACAGAATGGTCGTTATAATCCTACCACACTCCTAACGGCGAAACATTTTGATACGACATGAAATTATTTTAAATATCGTTCCTGAGAATGTAAATATTCTCAATGTTATATGAGGGGGTGAGACACGAACGTGAGACGGGTTTTACGTGCAGGACGTTTTGGATGTGTTTCGAAACGAAAGCGCAGTTCGGTACGTGTGTCGTCGGTGATTAAAGCCCCGCCCTTTCAGACATGAGTATGGTATAAATTCACAACAGAAATTTCTAGTTCCGCGCTTCCGCCTTGCACATGTACAATGTAGGTTAGTTTTCGGTTTAAATTGAAATCTAGAAAGACGACGTTTCCTCTTAAATGCATCGTCGATTTACTGGATTAAACCATTGATGTAAAGTTGCAAACATGTTACCTGGGAGTAAAGTTTCTTGGCCATGCTTGGGAATAACAGCTCTTAACGTCAACAGTGGGTTTAGTGACAAGCGACTGGTAATGCCAGAGCTGAAAGCTCAGAACCAGTTTACAGAGAACGGTCTCCAAGGCTCGGTCCCATCATCGCCTGGGTCGGATTGCGAGGAAATAGATGATTACACGTCCCTTGAAATGGAAACAAGAGAAACTATTGACATTTTCTTAAAAAACTTTACAGGACTCCCTCATTCTAAAATTGGAAAAAAACAAGTTTTGTCAACGATGAAGCGGGTTGTGGAAACTCTCGTGGTAAAGCACGAAATCGCTTACAAAGGTAACTTCACAACTTCTCACTTTATTTTAGCATGTAGTTTTCCACTGTTCCCCTTTCGCTTCGTTCATAATGCTTGTTGATGATAAGAACAGGTTAAATATTGTTAAAGAGCCTCACCCTCTAACACGCACCTGGCCTGGCAGGTTGCTCCACTTTATGCCACGTATTTTCACATTTATGATTCCGCAGTGATCTGATCTCTAACATTTGACTCTCTTAGGTATGATTGCACGTTTGAATCTGGAGCAGAATGGGGAAGATATGAGTTTCATTACGATTGTGGCAACGGAAATCTTCAGCGATGGCATCACAAACTGGGGCCGTATTGCAAGCTTTCTGACATTTGGGGCAATTGTGTGCAAATATCAGAATGACAGAGGACTTGGCAAGTGTGTGAGTCTGGTGGCGGATAACATCGCTTCCTATCTTCTCACAGCCCAGCGGGACTGGCTGCTCAAAAACAAAGCATGGGTGAGTTTTAATTCCACCCTTCACCGGACCGCATACGTGCTTGTTTTCTTTATTTGTAACCTATAATCACCTTGTGTATGTGTATTCTTTTCCTTAGGATGGCTTTGTGGATTTTTTTCATGTCCCGGATACAGAGGCAGCTGTGAGAAACACACTGGTGGCCATTGGTAGTGTGGCTACATTTGGAGCTGCACTTGCTTATTTGATACGATGAATCGATTCCATATGGACTTTTTGACATCTGTTGAAACAAGAACTCTATAATATATTTTTTGAGAGCGAACGAAAACAGTTTCAATGCACGTTTCCCCCCCCTCCCCCATGTTTTCATTCATCCTGTTTATAAAAGCTATTCCAACTTCTCTTAAAATCTAAACTATTTTTTTATTAAAAATAAAAATGTAAAATAATTTTCAGTGGTCAGATCTGAATTGTAGGTTATACTATCAATGATGGATGATTTTCTATGTGGATTCATATTTGAAATGAGCACTTCCAAGCAGTGTTCTCTGTACAGACATGATTTTCATAAACTTGGCTGAATTGCGACAAAAGCTCCTTTTGTTGCAATTGCTGTATAGTTTTGTGTAATAAGCCTAGCCATTTTAATACGTCACCTTCACATTTTTATGGTTTCACTTCCTGTTTCAGAAATATTCTTTTGCAATATAACACACATATATAATGTCAGGTGCTGGCTATAGCTGATTTAATACGCTTTAAAGCTTTTGTCTAAAAGCTCATAGTTCTGTTTTGAGTCCTATGACAGTAGTTAAAGCGATAGTTCACCCCAATATTTAAATTCTGTTATTTACTCTCCAAGTTGTTTCAAACCTATATGAATTTTTTCTTCTGCTGAAAGCAAAATAATATATTTTGAAGAATGTGAGTAACCAATATGATAGTTGATGGGTCCCATTAATTTCCATAGTATGGAAATAAAATTACAGTGGAAGTCAATGGGGCAGTTTGGTTAGTGCTGTGTTCAGCAGAAGACATTCATATAGGTTTAGAACAACTTGAACTCACAAGGCTGCTAATTGTTTTCTTCACTTGCTGGTTAACCTACACTGAACTGTTTAGAGAAGTTTGAGAACATGTTATGATCATTAAACTTTTTCTGTGAACACTGTTCTCTAAACAGCAAATTAAAACCAAAAAGCTGATACCTGTATTTTCTTTTCTTAGGTGATTGAATTGAAACCTTAACTAGTACAAATAATTTATTAAACACTTATGGCAAGGTCATAACTTAATAAGTATATGTGTTTTATCTGGCCCATTATTATTAGCTTCAAAGATTTTCTAGCTTTTCTTCTTTACATTTTATTGCAGCAGAGTTGTGTAACTTGCTAAAGACTTTACATTTCCTGTGTACTCTTTCATTTCAGCCTGAAATGGTTTAGGAGGTTAGTCAGAGTGAAACTCACTGGTACAATGAAACTCATTGATGAATACCATTCATACATGTATCTTATTTCAAAGAGTTCATTGTGTTCCTTAGTCACCTTGTTGAATCACTACTCAGGGGACCCAAGGATATTAATACTTCATTATACATACAAACCCCTCGCCATCCTTATGGCTGTCATCACGAGTCACTACTGTGACTACTGTAACCAAACCTCTCAGCCAATGTGAATGACTAACTGTAATCTGGTTTTGTCTCAAATTGAATTTAAATTTTTGAACCATAGTCTGACTGAGATTATACTTCGAAATATACATTAGCACAAATTCCTTTTGCTTTTTAACTGTTTAAGGTGTTAAAATTATGACTCTGTATTCGTCATCTTGTTTGCTTTTGCCCAAAGGCACTGGATTTAGCTAGTTTAGCTTGCTTTTTTAATGTGGAAGTAATGTTTGTTTGACTGTCAAACAGTAGAACCGTGTGATTTACTTAACTGGCTTTACACTTCCGTATCCATGAGTCATTTTTTTTTAATGCTGAATGGCCATGGTTTTAAAATCACATGGGGTAAAAACTTTTCTGGATCAAATCTCTGTGAATGAAATCAGATGTTAGTGGTATATCCACTTCCTTAATGAATGACTGACAAAAAGGGCACAGGAAATGTTTCCATAGCGAAATGGAAATCTTAATATTTTTGCATGTGTGTGTCATATATTAGTGATAAGGAAAGGTTAGTTGGAAAAGTCATTAAACCCAAGCAAGGCAATGAGGATCCAATGAGAGGGAAGATGTTATTATGTCTAACATCTGCCAGAGAACATGCTTGGTTTGTATTTCTACAGCAGGGGTGTCCAATCCTGCTTCTACAGGGCCACCATTCTGCAGAGTTTAGCTCTAACACACCTTCCTGGAAGTGTTTAGTGATCTGGAAAACCTAATAAACGGAAATATATTAATGCCTTAAAGCGGTATCATCCAAAACTGAAAATTGATCAGTGATGCCAATGAAAGGCAATGGGGTCCAAATCAACTTGGACCCTATTGAGATTCATGAAAAAAAAAAAAAAAAAACGATACATTTTTTTTCACAGAAGAATGATAGTCAAACCGGTTATTGACATGACAGAATTAGGACTATCCCTTTAACTCAAATAACCAGGAATTTCCTTATCAACGAACATTTTTTTCAAGATCTATGATGGGCCTATCCACTTGCAGGATGTAAAACAATTGTCTACTTAAAAAGTCTTTAACCAATTTAAGAAAGAATTCCCTGACAAGAACACCTGTCCTAAAATCTTTTAGACCTTCATTAGGAAGTCTATAGTTGTTTTTTTCTGGCTAAGCTAAACAATATTTGTGTGAGTGTGCTTATTTGCTCAGATTGGCTTCGTATCTGGTTACAGGCCACCCGTGGAGTCTAATGAGGACTATGGTAATGACACACACAGGGCCTCACCTGATCCTCCAGTTCACCTGCTGTGGTTACGTGAGCCAGGAGGCACATGGCTGTTAAACTCTGTGGAATACAGGTAAAGCCATGTGACAACACATGTACTAATCAGTAGTCTTGTGCTGGTAGTCCTGGACTTGTATTTTTTTTTTTTTTTTAAGTATAACAAAACAGACATCTTTAATAGCCACTCATTTATAGATGTATTTTTGTTTGGCCAGTGTTGGTTCTTTAAAATAACTGAAATTCATTGACAAAGTGATATCAAACTGTAATATGGTCAAGAGTGAAACTACTTAATAGCCATGCTGTTATTTGAAAAATATTGCAACGCCCGTCAGCCAATCAGTATCAAACAAGAATGCAATACAATGGGCTACTTGGTGTGGACAAAAACCCAGTGGAACATACAGTAATATTGCAAAGAATAATGTTCAAATAAATATTGAGTGTCAAAAACAATCTGCATATCCTGACTGCATTTAATAGTAGAAACTGCTTTGTTAGATGTAGGCCTATTGTCTATTTACTTCTGTGAATGTGGAACCATAGGAGGAGGAGCATACATTAGCATGGGTTTTCAAGTAGGGATCATGGAATACTAAGAGGTCCGTGGAAAAGTTTAGAGAAGAGCAGTGTAAAAAAATATTTAAATAAATAAATCATAAAAAGATTAAACTAATTAAGTGGATAAACAAATAAAATTGATTAAAATTCAAAGAATATAGATAAATAAAATATTAAATAAAAACATTTGATTAAAGTAAATAACATTTGTAAAATATATACAATAAAATTGATTTAAATTATACAAATAATAGTACAATAGAAAAATGCATTGTAAACAATAAACACATTTATATACATTTTTTCCACAGTATTAATTGAGTCTTTATACTTATAAATATTTCAATCATGAAAACTCTCTGAAGATTTTTGCATGGTAATAATGGTTATGACAATGTTTGTGTACTTGACATCTGGCTGAATTGCTGCTGCTGTTGATTATTGCTGTTGTTGTGGATTATTTCAGCTGTTGTTGATTATTGCTGTTGTAGATTATTGCTGCTGCTGTTGATTATTGCTGATGTTGTAGATTATTTCGGCTGCTGTTGATTATTGCTGTTGTTGTATTATTGCTGCTGTTGATTATTATTGCTTCCGCAGAGCAATTGTGATTGTGATTATGTTAGACACACTGCTGCTGCACAAATAGCATATTTATACATAAATTACCCATAGCAGATCTATTCAGGTGGAGCTTGGGAAGGTGGATGTTTTGGAGGAACTCTGAAATGCAAACCAGCCATTTTAACATTGTGAGCAGCAAGCTCATTGGCTTGCAGATGTGACATGAACCAATGAACCAATCAGTTTGTGTCAAGTAGTAAATGCAGTAAATATCATCATGAGTCTCTTTAATGGAGTAGTTAGCTTTATAATGAAAATGACCCCATGATTTACTTACCTACCCTCAAGCCATCATATATAGGTGTATATGACTTCTTTCAGATGAATACAATCAGAGTTATATTTATAACTTGACTCTTCCAAGCTTCATGATGGCAGTGAATTGCAACCAACAGTATTATGAAGCTCAAAAAAGTGCATCCATCCAACAAACTCCACATGGCTCCGGGGGTTATTGCCTTCTGAAGCAAAACGATGACTTTGTGTAAGAAAAATATTAATATTTAAAACTTTATAAAGTAAAATAACTAGCTTCCAGTCCGACTTATTCGACTTAAGTGTAAAGTGCAACCTATTCGAGTAAATGCGATGTACTGCTGATATTTACGCTAAAGCATGACGCACTATACTACTTCTGATGTCATAAATTAGCGTAAGGCTTTTATTAATCCCCTGGAACCAGGTGGAGTTTGTTTATAATGGATGGATATATGGATGCTCTTTTTTGAGCATCAACCTGAGAGTTGAGATGGTTTCTCGAAATCCATTGCCATTATAAACCATGGTGTTTGTAATATAACTCAGATTGTATTCGTCTGAAAACAGAAAGTTGTATACACCTAGGATGGCTTGAGGGTGAGTAAATCATGGGGTAATTTTCATTTTGAAGTGCCTGTTCCAGCTGATCTAAACTATGCAGCCTAACATTGAATTAGAAGACTGTGTTATGCTAGGACAAAGAAATGTGTTTTTAGTCTAGATTTGAACTGACAGACTGTGTCTGCTTCCCGGACAATGTTAGGAAGATTGTTCCAAGGTTTTGGTGCTGAAAAGGATCTACCGCCAGCAGTCGATTTTGGTATTATCAGCTGACCGGAATTTTGAGATCGAAATAGACGTAAAGGACTATAATGTGTTAAGAGCTCGCTCAATACTGGGGAGCTAAACCATTTAGTGCTTTGTAATCAGCAATTTTTAAAAATGTATACGATGTTTAATAGGTAGCCAATGCAGTGTTAAACATCTAAATATCTATAGATGGGATCCCTTGCATGAGGATGATCATAAATGCTGGTTCGTGGCATTCAAAAACTCTAAAAGCCATTGTATAAAATTAAGCAGGCAGAAAATACCTATAGTAGCACTTAATGGAAAACATTTGGGTGTATAAATAAAAGTTATTTTATCTTAAGCAATTATTGTATAATCTTTATTGTCATCTTTGATTCATATTGTAGTTTGAGATCTAATTACTGTAAATTATTATTTTTTCTGTGTTTATTGTGTGAAGCATAGTGTTTCCTCAAGAACACTTATTTCAGTCATTAAATATCATGCATCTTCAAAACTTTGGCAATAAATCACATGTTGTACAGGGAAGCAGTGGCCCTGCTTGATAATTTACCCTGCTGTTTAACTTTATCAAGGTTTTCCTCTTTTTTTTTTTTTTTTTTTTTTTTTTTTTTGTATCAAGTTCCCAATGTAGCTTAGCTTTCATGGTAATCTTGGTAAAAGAACAATTCTGCTAGTCATGGTTGTTGCTGATTCATCAGGTCTCTGACCTTTCCCCTAAAACACGTCACTTCCACAATCTATCATAAAAGATAACTAAAAAATCAAAAAGTGTGTGCCAACCTCTGACCCCTCAGGTGACTATTTTTAATGCGTAATAAATGTATTTAATAAATATTTCAAATAATTCATCTTCAGGATAAATGGTTAAACAATTCCCAGTGTAGTCTATATTAGGTAACATGGAAAAAAGATTGTCCTGACTCACTTTTGCCTTTGAGTCGCCTGACTTGCATCTTGCAATTAGTGCTTCATACACAAACAAAGGAGCAAAGATTCACAAGTCACATGTAGAAGGCTGCCGACTAGCATTCATCATGTAAATAAAATCTCCTTATCTGATCTGATCTTATTCCGGCCCTCTCACGTTTTTCCTCTTTATGGAGGCTTCCGTCCTGGATCATTAATTCCAAGCACATGTAAATGCATAATTCAAAAGATCTTACTCTGTTTGGGAGGGCTTATAGCAAAGATGATACAATATAGTGATTCCATTTGAGAAGAAACTGATTTTGAACATATGGAACTGTTGCATTTTGCACTTTGTGGTAATGCTGTTGTAATGCAACTTTTAAATAAGCTATCTGTGGTCTTCATGTGTTAGTATTGAGAACTCCAGTGATAGTGGTTAAAACAACTGTTTACATAGAACAGTATTGAGAAATACTGAGAGTGAGTGTCAGGTATTGCCATCATGGAAGGCCACTTCTTGGATTCAGACACCAGTATGTTTGTGTAGAGATTTTACTCTAGTCACCATGTTTACAGTCATGGGGATTTATTCAATGGCGTGTGGTCAACAGGTCCAGACTAGTTTTAAGTGGCAATGTGGTCTGTTTTGATGTTTAGACTTTGTTGAACAAAGGCCAGAGGGTAATTGACCTATGACACACATTCATTGTCAAAATTATTTAATGGTTCCAACTATATATGACACTGACTGGTGTTGTGAAAACGTTGTGGTCCAAAATGTTGTGCAATCGGTATGATTTTTTTTTTTTAGAACATAGAAATTCCTGCGGTATGACAGTTACATGAGTCAAGTCCAGCTGTTTTATACCAGTTGTATGTCTCAATTCCAGCTGTATGACACCAGTTGTATGTCTCGAGTCATGCTGAATTTTGTATACCATCAGGTTTGAGAAAAAGTCACATATATAGAGCACATTAGCATAGCAATTATGAAAAAAGGAGTTCAAATACTTTTGTTGTTATACCATAAGTGTGATTTCTGCAGTCTATGAATTAATAGTTTTTCTATAAAAAATCACCATATCACTGTAAAAAAAAATTCAAGATTTGTTATCACGGCATTTTTTCTTTTGTCAAATCAACTTAAATAATTTATTTGGTTGAGATAACTTATTATTTTGAGTTTCTGATGATTAATTTAATCTCCTTCATTGTATTAACTCACTTTTCTCAGTTCAATCAACTTAAAATTTTAAGGCTACCAGGTTACTTACTTTTTTAAGTTAAACCAACAATATTTTTTTACAGTGATGCTACAATATCCTTATAATATGCCGCTTTATCATTCCATAGTCTGTATATTTTGTACGAGTCTGCTTTTATCAATTTTTAATATTCTGTATAAGCTCACGTTTTCTAGTTTTTTTTTCTTAAAACAATAGTATAGTGTCCAGTCCCTTTTTCTTATAGCTTTTATGTTACATTTCAGTTCCTACAATGATCTTAGGTAAATTCCTTCACCCAAGTAGAAATGGACTACGTTACTTTCACTTTTTTTTATTCTGGTAAGGGATTATTAACTTCTTGGTACTTTTGCCACTAAACAAACAAACTGCATCAGACCTGCAAATGCAAAAGAAAGTTTACAAAGGATTGTATTAGTAAGTTTAAACAGGTTTCTTTTTGAGAGTATAATTTTTATTTATTTTGTTCTCCTACACAAGAATATTCAAAGAAATAAAAAAGATGAATTGCAGATTAAGATAGGCCTATAGAGCAGATTGCTTCAATACGATTGACCAAACGATAAAAAAGATGATTGAATGCCCTACAACAGAAATAGACGTCATAGAGATGTGACGTTTAAGAATGGTCCATTGACTGAACACACTCTGAATGTGGCTTGTACTTTGATCTGTCTATAGGGTTGATCTTTTTAAATCTTACTACCCAAACTGTCCAATCAGGAATCAAATGATTAGACAGTGACTTGCCTGGTTAAATAAAGGTTAATTAATTATTACAAGTCATCAAATCAAAAACAGTTGGTAATCACGAAGTACTGGAATTTTTTTTTTGTTTTAAGGGGAAATAGAGTCTGTCCTTTGGAATTTCTCTATCAGTGGAGTTCTTCTTTCTACTGTTTTAAAGGTTGAACATTTCTGGAGTTGTCACATGCTTTCATTTAAAAATAGAGAAACAGATCCCTACAGTAACATTCTCAGAATTTTAGTTTACTTTCAAAGTTATGAAACATTAAAAGAATGTTGATTCAAAGGTATATATATATTTAATAAGGTTTGCAGAATATTAGCACGAGAACATCTGTTACAAGATGAAGGCATTCAAAATATAAAGGTTTAATGTAACAGACACACAAACAATAACCAACTGAGGAGAGAACGGAATTTAAGTGCAGATTCAAACAAGGTAATTCATCAAACACAGCTGAACCCAACCAACTAATAATCTGTATATAAACAAAAGGAGAAGCAGGAAAATTAAACAAAGGAACGGAAGGAAATGAAAACAAACTAGCCTAAAAGTCCATGGAAACCGAAACTAACTGAACATAAGCGTGACGACATCGGGAGCATTTTTTCTAAAACGTTGTGCAGTAGTTGGGTGCCCATTTAACGTTTTTCTTTTAATCCTAAATGTACTTAAAATGTAGCATTCCAATAATATTTGCAAATGATAGCATGGAATGTTCCCTTAAGGTTTGCATAAGTAAGACATTTTTTTTTTAAAACATAAAAAAAAAACCCTGGAAGATGGAACATTCAGATATAATATATTTTTTATAACTTAATGGGAATATTAGCAAAGTGCTCTTAGAACAAATTTTGTTAGCTGGGATGTCATTTTTCGTGGAAAATCATGTTTCTTTATTAATTAATCATGACTAATGTATGCAAAATAGAAAGATTGTTGATTCTCTTTGCAGCTTATTACATATCTGTAGCTTTTAGGAATGTGTAGGAAACAGTCAAAACCACACCCATTTATATCCAGGAAGTTATTTATTTATATCAGGAAAAATTTGCAATTATTTTGTATAATGCATCCCTGTTGGGAGAGATTTTTATTTTTTATTTGTTAATTTTCTTTTGTGTCTATACATTTATACTTCTTGTATCATGAATGTCAAAATACCCACACATGTCTGTATGCAGCCAAAATGCAAAGTGTCATGAAAAGTGTCTTGCTGCAGCATGTTTCTTCCTGGGTGTGGAAAACTTTCCCTGAGAAGAATTGTAAATGAAGGAACTTTTCACGTTGACTAACTCCTTTTAGGTTTTATGTTGATTATGAAGATTAAGGTTTTATGTTGCAGATAATAAAATGTAAACACATGCACAACACAGTATAAAGGGATCATTTTTCACCTGTCTGCTGTTTTGCATGCTGTATTTGTAAATAGGCCAAAGATTCTATGCAATTTGCAGGTGTCCATGTTTTTACTCATTCATATATCAAGATACAACATTGTATTGAACATTTCTGTTGCAAAAACACTTCCATCAAATAGGGGTTTTGTACATTCCAAAAACTTGCTATTGCAGGTTTGAATACCTACGCAAATTCCAAAAATGTTCCAGAGAACTGCTGTCAGACACTAAATATTCTGCATACAGAAATATATAATCCACAAGTACTTATATAACATATTCAAAACACTTGTTTTTTATTGATCCCCTTATCGACGTGATTGGAGGAGTGTCAGATAACATTAGAGTCTCAGATGCACTGTTGGCAAATCAGATTAAAGAGGTTAAATGTTCATGCTGTAATATGATCTCATTATGATTTATGTTAGGTGTGGTAAAAAATCTTTAGTATATAGTAACTAAAATTATATACATTTGCTGTAAATGTATCTGCCTGTTGCATTGTTTTATATCATTGAGGAACGGTTATGTTTAGGATTGGGTTAGGCTTAGGGGCTCAACAGTACAGTGAACTCATTGTTATGTTCAAGAAACCAATTTGAAATGATTCGAGCTTTGTGACATCATGGTGCATTTTCCTGCTGGAAGTAGTCATCAGAGGATGAGTACATGGTGGCCATAAAGGGTTGGACATGGTCAGAAACAATGCTCAGGTAGGCTGTGGCATTTAAACGATGCCCAATTGGCACAAAGGGGCCTAAAGTGTGCCAAGAAAACATCCCCTATACCATTACACCACCACCGCAACCTGCACAGTGGTAACAAGGCATGATGGATCCATGTTCTCATCCTGTTTACGCCAAATTCTGACTTTACCATCTGAGTGTCTCAACAGAAATCGAGACTAATCAGACCAGACAACATTTTTCCAGTCTTCTACTGTCCAATTTTGGTGAGCTCTTGCAAATTGTAGCCTCTTTTTCTCATTTGTAGTGGAGATGAGTGGTACCCGGTGGGGTCTTCTGCTGTTGTAGCCCATCCGCCTCGAGGTTGTGCGTGTTGTGGCTTCACAAATGCTTTGCTGAATACCTCGGTTGTAACGAGTGGTTATTTCAGTCAAAGTTGCTCTTCTATCAGCTTGAATCAGTCGGCCCATTCTCCTCAGACCTCGAGCATCAACAAGGCATTTTCATCCACAGGACTGCCGCATACTGGATGTTTTCCCCTTTTCACACCATTCTTTGTAAACCTTAAAAATGGTTGTGTGAGAAAATCCCAGTAATTGAGCAGATTGTGAAATAATCAGACCGGCCCGTCTGGCACCAACAACCATGCCACGCTCAAAATTTCTTAAATCACCTTTCTTTCCCATTCTGACATTCGGTTTGAGTTCAGGAGATTGTCTTTACCAGGACCTCACCCCTAAATACATTGAAGCAAGTGCCATGTAATTGGTTGATTAGGTCATTTCATTAATGAGAACAGGTGTTCCTAATAATCCTTTAGGTGAGTGTATATCCAAATGACATTTCTTGTTCTTTCAGTTCTTGCCCTCAAATGCATAGAAAAAAGATGGATTCTCAAATAGTCATGGTTTAAATACGTCTTGTAAGAACGGCCAAATAGCATTGAGTACAAGTTATTTATACTCTGATAGGACATTGACCTTGACCTTGACAGCGAACTTGACAGTAACTATAAACACATGAGAACTTGTCACAGTTCTGTTCCCACGACCGACTCTTATTTCAGCTGATCTCTCTGAACTCTTTTTCCCATGTAGGCTCAGTTACTTAGAAACACATTTCAAGTTTCAATTGTCATTTTCACCTTAAACATCTCAATATCTTTCAAAGTTTCAAACTCTTAAACCCCACAGAAATGTACAATGTACACAGTGCAGACACACGGCTGTAGCTACAGTGGCTGTTATGTCACCTACGGCATGACACAGCTTGTCATGTTTGTTTTTGAGCATACCATATGGCATAGTCTGATCCGTTGGCAGCAATACCTGATCTTTTGATGTCATCATGTATGGCATTCATTGATCTTGTTCCCACACCTTTCTGGGAAATAAAAGCTAGTTGCTTCAACTGGGGGTTTTTTGCCAAACAATATCTTGGCAGTGACATGCTAAAACTACAAAAAATCTTGTTTTCGTTTCATTGCGTAAGTTTGCTATAGTATCGATTTTTATTTTTAAGAAATAGGATGTACTTCCTGTGTGACTCCACCATTCGTTCTTTTGTCTTGTTGTTCGTCATCATTATTGTCAAACACATTGCTAAATAGCTTGGCTCTAAATAGATTCTTTGGTGTAAAGCTTTTTATAGAATGCAAATGTATTATTTTCAATTAATAACTCATTTAGACACTCTGTCAAAAGAACAAATGGCAATCACAAAGTTTTAAAGCATTGCCGGAATTTGTTTATATCAGAATGTGATAAACACCGCATACTGATTGATAAGTGCATGCAGAGGCATGCAGAAATATAATCTTGTTACTGCCTTATAGTTTCGCTCTGTAGGTGAAGAAGGATACATGGGAATTGAGTTTTGTTTTGACGGTACCTGCCTCTAAACATTAATCTGATAAGTCATGAGTATGATTGGTATGTGGTGCACCCTTTTAACGTGAATTCGTTTCATGCCTGAATAGAAGGAGAATACAATTTGGCTTCTTTCTTTTTGAGGACCAATCGCATATTAAACCGAAGTTAACATTGAAATCATATCTTAATACAAATAAATCCATTTATCCCTTTGGTGCTTTGTGAAGACATTTAAAATGTTGCACTTTTGGTTTAACTTGTGTTCACACAATCAACTGCAACACATGAGGCATGTTTAAGAACATGAAGTGCTTTAGGACATGCTCTATTGTCAGTGTGTGTATATCAATGTATGTTTGTTTGAGGTGTATCTTGTCATTTTAACTGCCCACCTTTTAGTCACATGTGGTGGTGTTTATTTATGCTGAACACTTTTAAACTGATTTATGGCATAGCTTCACACTTTGACGTACAATTTAATGAATATTTATGCAAACAAAGTGATGTGCTATATGTGAATGAGTTTGCTTGGCAGGTTCAAATGTTTGCAGTGATGTGTTTTTTTCCTCCCTTTTTCTCAGGGATGTAATGAAGTGTGCAAATATTTTTAGCCTGTAGTTGCCCTTTGGTCACATAACCATTTTAATGATTAGCATGTCACTGCCATTTATGAACTGTGTCCCACGAGATGCATTAAACTGAATAAAAGTGACAGACTTATTTCAGATATTTTCTGTTCTTTTAGTTTTTATTCATCAAAGAATCATAACAAAATGAATGACAGTTTCCACAAAAATATTAAACATTACAACATTTCCAACATTGACAGAAACTAGAAATGTTTATTGAGCACCAAATCAGAAAGATTTCTGAAATATTATGTGACACAGACTGGAGTCATTAGATTATACATTTTAAAATATTTAAATAAACTGTTATTTTAAAGTGTAATCATATTTAAAAATTGCCTATTACTGTTCTTACTGCAGGAAATACATTTTTTGGAGGAAATAAATGCCACCTTGGTGAGCATAACAGAGTTATTTAAAATATTACAAACCCGATTGCTCAAGTGAGTTTATTAATAACTTCTGTACAAACCAACTATAGGTCCTATTGAGTGACAGTTTAATTTTAGACTAAATTTAGCCACCTGGTTTTTTTGTGGTCTATTTTGAATTTGGTGTCTTTATTGCTGGGAAATATATATTAAAAATAACTCGTATACTGGGTTTTAAACTGTATTTATGTTTTTGAAAGCAGTAGTGAACAATTTTCCAGAGGACTGCTGTCAGACACTAAATATTCTGTAGAAACAGTACATTCCACAGGGACTTATATAACATATTCAAACAGTTGTTTTTTCTTGATCCCCTTAGCAAAAGGCCTACTCTTCTCTCGGTTTCAAGCTAAAAGAGGTCATGATGTGAGCGGTGGGCTGGACGTTTGAGACGTTACGTCACCGGACTCAGACAAGAACATTCTGTTCTGAGGTCAAAACATCAGTCCTCAAACATGCTCAAACAGAACCCTGCCTTATGTAATGTCACGATGTACTGTAATGCTTTTGACATGGACACTGATGCAGAAGGGAATGACAGCCCAAACAAAAGCAGACTCAACCTAAATACCTCAGAACATACGTGTCCCATCGAGATGTACTGTTCCTTTTCTAATTGGGTAAAACTGGATTAGTAGATGTTTCTCTACACCCGCTGATTAACGCTGGACACAATCCTTTGAAAGGAAAGAGTTTTTTACCCACTATTTCTGCATTCCAGATGCCTGTAAGGGGAGGGGAGGGGGATATGGGATATGTAACACCCCCACAAACCTCACTTCCCAGCAGCGGCGTGTTTTCACATTCCAAAACTGTGAGATCATTTTCCACTGTAGCCCTCAGAATAATGTCTATTCAGTGGCCCTAACAACAAGGTCCTTCATATGGTACCAATCGCACAGCCTACGATAGAGCCTTTGAGCTCTGTACCGCACAACAACAACAACAACAAACAGACTCCAGTCTGTAAACTCTACTAATGCCATATTGTCAGGGGGATCTTTGATTTCATCTGTGAATGAGCGTGTCCCTTCTCAGTTTCACAAATGTTTTTGTATTCTACAGAGACTGCAGGAGGGAGAGAGGGAGACAGAAACAGGGAACACTAAAGCCAGATATCAAAGGATAAAGGAAACCAAACACCATTCTGAGCACAAAGCTCTCATTGACGGCATCAGCATTCTTTCTTAAAAGCCGAAACCTGTTCATTCTCATTCTCACAGAAATTCTAGAATCAGCTGTTTTAAGATTCTAGGACTTTTTGTACAACTTCATGTTCTGAGGCAAAAAAAATCGTTGTAATCTGACAGAGACAAACTTTACATCTGCATTTCATTTCCATATGTCAGAGGAGTGTCCTGGAATTACCATCTTCCTTATTCCTTATGGCTCAAACAATGCTAGCACACCCCTATATAAAAAATACCTTTCAGCGTGGGAGGAAGTGAACGCATGCCACCGTCAATACAAATCTACTTGCTTTATGGTTTAACACACCAAGTGTTTGAATTTGAAGCATTTAAAGAACGTAAACTTTGTTGGGTGTGCTCGCGCACCTTTGGTTTTCAAATGAATGTAAATGGGTTGAGAAGGAATGACATTGAAAGTTTGCTCAGAACATACACTGCAGCTTTGTTCCAAGGACAATTGTGTTCTGTCAGTGCTGCATTCATTATGTTCCCACTTCCCAGAAACGACTAGTGTTTTGTCTATGAAAAATTCAGTGATTAAAAAATACCAAAAGCACCATTTTGGTATACATACTTTAAATAGGCCTATTCCTTCTTATTGGCCATCAAAGGAAATTTGGATATGGGAATTCTCGTGTGTCTGTGTCTGTGTGTGTGTGTGTGTGTGGGTGGATGAAAGAGAGATCTGCATGGGTGGCCTTTCATAGACGTGTACTTTAACCTTTATACCACACCAGGAGAAGGGAAAACAAGCAGAACCATGGCATTCACATGATCTTGACCTCTTGGGGAATTCTTCCTGCAACCTGCAAGTTTATTTTAATCATTGCCAAAATACAATGAATTAAGGTATTGTTAATTTCCAGCCCTGTAATCAGTCCATGTTATCTCATTTAAAGGAATGGAGTTTGACAAAGTGTTGTTGTTTTGTAGTGAATTGAATTTCCCATGTAATATGGTAATGAGTTTCCTTTCTCTGTTTTTCCCCATGGACTTTTACAAATTTTTTTAAAATGATTAAATTGGTTTGGCCTTGGTATTTTCCCCTCAGCTTCTCAAAGGTAAAGTAGACATGGGATTGATGATTTTGATGTTCAATTTCATTAAAATATTTTGTCTTTAAAAGGTATGGCATATCGTTTGGCAGCAATTCCGTATCATGTTAAAAAATAACCAGAGCGTTTTTGGCTAATCTGTCCCAGATTTATCCTGCAGTGGTGCAGATTCAGACTTAATCAACTCAACAGGATCGATTATTGAGTGACACATTTCTGCAAAACATAATGAGTCTATCAGTGTAACTTGCATTCTTATGGGTGAAAAAAAAAAAGATTATGTTGAAGACATTTTTGAAACATCTTTTGGTTCATGACATGCCAAAAGGCAAAATGATCAAGTTGGAATGTTGTTTCCGTGTGTGCTTAATATGTAGGCCTACAGTAGAAATATTTGAAAAATGTTATCTGGTGTCATTGAGTTTTTTGAAGGGCTATGTTCAAATGAGTAAGCAAATGACATTGCAAATTATTGATACATATATGAGTTATGAAGTTCACAACATTTGACAAAGTGTACTAAACAGTTCTCAGAGTTCAAAAGTTCTCTTAACATTCACAATTAGTTTTTTTTAATGCTCAACAACATTCGTCAATATCCACTTTGTCACATAAATAGATGGTGTTTATTTTTATTTTTTTCAACCATTTATAGAAACATATTGCTGACCCTTGAATGCTAATGATCCATGAACACAACTTTAACAACAAGGAGAACAGCAACCACCCATCACACCTTTTCACAAATGATTAATTTTAACAGCTTTGGTGAATATATGTTTCAGGTTATGCCCGACATTAAATGTAGCCAATCATTTGGAAAATGCTGCTTTTTGTAAGTGCAGATTTAAAATATAACATTATTTATATCCTCTTTATCCAATTGGCTAATAGCTATAGGCTAGCTAAGTTAGGAAAAAAATACTCATGGCAAATCATTGGTGAAAATGTGTAGGAAAACTACATTACTATATATTTCATAGAATATATCTTCCTGATGTCATTTGACTAAGCTGTGTGACATCTGGTGTCACAAAGTTTCTAAAAATGAACTTATATAATCATTTCCCAACACGAGGACGAGGGTACTTTAGTTCAGACGTCCTCACTTAAGCTCTGTCTCCACCTGGTGGCAGCGGTATGAATTCTCATCTTCCATTTCTATTAGTTTGGTCTGGAAATAGACCCCTACATCGATTACTCTCTTAATGCCACATTAGACTAGTGAGTCTAACGTTTATTCTGTCATGCTGGCATGAGCTGATAATAATTTGAAAACCTTCAATTTATTAACCTGATGATACAGTAATATTTTGCTTTGCTCTACAGATTTGAGTCCTATCCTGAAATCTGGTCTCAATTTAACCCTGCTCTATTTGAACTTGTCATGTCATTCATTTTATTATAAATACGTATCTTATTGTCTTTACATATCTGATTGATAGTGAAATATATTTAGGTGTCAGGATGAGTTTAGCTTTCAGCAGGGCTCCTCGAAAGACTGCGGGAAACCGCATGTCCAGACTTCTGGATGCAGAAGAGGAGGATGAGTTCTACAAGACCACCTATGGAGGATTTCACGACGTGAGTGATGAAACATCACCTGTGCGGCTTGTCGCGGGCTTGTGTTGACATATTAACGCAAATGTAATACATTTACACGTTTATGACTTGTTTCTGTGAGAATGTGCTCTGCCACCCTGATTTTTATTGTCTTGAGACTGTCAGGAAATCATCCCATGACTCACGAGTCATTGTGCATTTGTGCTTTGATTTATCCCACCTATGCTAAAAATTCACTAAAAGTTTAACTTCATAGAGTATAACACTTATGCATTTTTGTATATAATTTGGGCACATTTCGAATATTTCACCTTACTTTTTTTTTGTCAATATATTGTATGGAGATGTTTACATATTTTTCTTATATATTGTATGAAGCTTTTCACAAAAGCTTTTAAAAATGAACACATTAATTGGGCCGACATAACCCTCATTCGAGGGTGATCAGATGCTTACATTGACGGTTAAAATAAATTAGACATTGTATTGGATAAATAATTCCAATTGAACGTAATCTATGCAGTAGTATGTAGTCATTTGCACCTGTCTAGAGTCTCATCTTCAAAACTTGATTTGTGTAGGAATCAGGTGATGAAGAGTATAAGGGTGATCGGTCTGAAACAGAAGATGAGGTGGACAGTGACTTTGACATTGATGAAGGGGATGAACCTGACAGCGAGCAGGAGGAGGACGGGCCACGTCGGAAGAGCAGAGTGGTGACCAAAGCCTATAAGGTATATGAGAGTTATTCAGATGACTGGGAATATAATGCACGTGTGTTGTATGGACTAGTTTTATGCTTCTTTGGCATCTTTTTTTGAAGCTAGACATTGTATGGAAAAAATGACCATTACATTCTGTACCTAAAGTAAATAATGACAAAATGTTAATTTTTACACCCCTTTTAATCCCAGATCCTTGTGTTTGTATAGGAGCCCGTTAAAGTGGTGCGGCCCAAACCAAAACAACGTAAACTGGCTGAACTGCCTAGGAGGACAGACAAGACAAAGATCGACAAATACAACCCCCCTGAACTACAGGAGGACATCAGCAAGAGTGAGAGTCTATCACTTTGTTCACGCATGCACAAGTGACTTAACCGAACATACATAGCTAACCTTTTTAATGATCAGTACAAGTATATTCTATAATATTTTCATTTGTCCTTCCCTTTAACAGAAAGAACTAGTCACTTCAGTTCATTGCTCAAAAAATGTGTGGAACTAAATCAATTAATCAGACTGATACATTTTTTTGCATTGTGCGAACTGTTAAAGGTCGTTTTGAATGCTTGAAATTTGACCATTTTTATTTATTTTTATGCGTGATATACAAACAGTACTCTTCTTTTACAGATTTACCCTCATTTAACCTTCAACTACCATAAAATAGGTTTCTGTAAAGAAAGTAAACATTATCATAACAACATTGTTCAACAGGAAGTGAGTAATAATAACAGATGTTTTCAAAAATAATAAAACTTTTATGAACCTGATTGCATATTCAATCTCAACTCATAAAACACAAACATAACAGCATCAATGTAGTCATTGTTTTGCTTCATTTGAATTAGCTGATCTCCAGTGCAATAAAATGTGTTGTTGGCTACTAAAGATAAAAAAATCCATCAATAAGTTGTCAATGAGTCGTTTTTACATCCCTTCCAGGAAAGCCAACAATTTACTCACGTGTCGACGACATCATAAACTGTGGGAGATAATAGACAGAGTGAATGTTAGTAAACATATCCAAATCAATATCTGATGAATTGTTTTTGCCTTAGACAGGAAGTCTGTTCGTCAGTCCACGACCGAACACACACGGCTGACGTACCTGAGGCTGCAAGAGAGGCAGGTTGCTCCACGTCGAAGGAAGGGTACTAGACATGAGCGACCTTTGACCCAGGCTGAACTTTTGGCAGAAGCCAAGGTCACAGCTGAGATCAACCTTCGATCGCTGGGTGAGGAATTGATAACTGATACTTTTGAAAATTGTTCTGTCTGTAAAACTTAAATGCTCATAGCTGTTTGTGATTTTTTTTTTTTTTGCAGAAAACTATGAGCGTTTGGAGGCAGACAAGAAACGACAGGTTCATATGAAGCGTCAGTGTGTGGGTTCTGTTATCCGATATCACTCGGTGCTCATGCCCTTGGTGTCGGACGTCACTCTTAAAGAGGAAAACGTGGATGTAGAGGGGTACTTCTGGTTCCTCGTCTCTTTCTGAATGTCTTTATGCATACCTCTTTTGCTTTTGACTCTTTTTTTACTTTACTACTTACTACATTACTGCTTTAGACTTAGACTTCCATTATCATAGGTGGGGCGTATATTTGATCTAAGATCGATCTAATCTTTCTATTGCCTGGCACTTAAAACTGGGCAGATAATGTAAGTATACTCTTAGTGCTCTTATGTTAATACTTTCATTCATTAATTTGACCTAAAAATACCTAAAAAGGTTATTTTTTTCTGCATCTAATGTGTACATACATTATTTTAAACATTTTTTCAAAATTTACTGTTGAGTTCTATCTTTTTTATATTTAAACAAACATGTTAAACATGCTTAAAGTTGAATATAAATAGAAATTCTAGAATGAACAATCAAAACACAAAAAGAAAAACAACTTTTAAAAAGGGATGTACTATATCATACATCATTCTATCAGCAATAAATGATACTCTTAATTATAATTAATTAATTTATAGTAATTATTTATGAAATTAGTGAAAAAATAAATACAGCCATCTTTGTTATGGTTATGGAAAATGTATTTATTTTTTATTTCCAAGGGAGACACTACAATTCATTTTCCTATGCACATTCTAAATTCTAAAATTATTTATGAGAAAAAAAAAATGAGTGCACCTTTTTATCTTAATATCTCTTATATCTTTACATTTTTTTTATCGTTACCTCTCATTAACAGTTTGGACCAAGATGCCCTGCAGAATCCAGGCCCTCACCTTCCACAAGCTCTTAACCAGTCAGTATCAACCCTTACTGCCCCACCTAGTGTCCTGTCCACTAACACAGCTGCTGTGAACCCTGCCAAATGCTCCCGCACCTACATCACATTCAGTGATGATGAATCTTTCCTGCGTTTCTTTCCCCAGTCCCCAGCTCCTCGAATTCCTGTCCAGGAGGTCTGCCCTGTTACCCATAAGCCAGCACTTTACAGAGACCCCATCACGGACATTCCATACGCTAATGTACAAGCCTTTAGGATAATCCGGGAGGCTTATAAAAAGTATGTGACTGCCCACGGACTGCCCTGCACGGGCACAGCGACTCCAGCCGATACCACTGCAAAGAATCTGCGGCAAAAGATCATTATTAAACAAGGGATGTAGAAAAATACAGAATATTCATCTATCTATCTATCTATCTATCTATCTATCTATCTATCTATCTATCTATCTATCTATCTATCTATCTATCTATCTATCTATCTATCTATCTATCTATCTATCTATCTATCTATCCCATCCATCCGTCCGTCCGTCCGTCCGTCCATCCATCCATCCATCCATCCATCCATCCAGTGTTCTTTGGTGACATGCAGCCAAAGTATTTGTAAGTGGAATAAGCTTCATCGATGTATGGAATGTGTAGATTTGCATAAGGGTTTTATGCTTTATTTTTTTTAAAAGCACTTTTAATGTGATTATGTGGTGATATGTATTTATAGTGTATTCATATAAGAAAAAACAGCAGTAACGATTGCTGTCCTGTAGCCTATTGAATGTCATTGTTATTTTTATAATAATAAAAAAAAATTGTCCATCTATAAAATGCGCTTATTATATTACATTATATGTTGTAGAGAACAGACTTCTCATTACAGCCAATGTATAAACTTTGACAAAAATTGTCAACAGAGCTATCTGAACTGAACTTCAAATTCGGGTCTCTCTTAATTGCAATACCGCGTCTATACCCTAGAGGTCAGTCCCATCTACCAAAATGTAACACTTTTAATGAGTAAACCTGAGTTAATGAAACAGATGACTACATGAACTCTCTCTCTCTCTCTCTCTCTCTCTCTCTCGCTCTCTCTCTCTCTCTCTCTAATCTCTCAAAGCCAAAATAATGAAATGCTGACCTCATGAAGAGTAACCCGTTTTCCTGTCTGCGCCAAACACAGAGAGCAGGCGAGTTATCGGGGGACAGACAGCGAAGAAGGGAGGGCTTAAGGGGGGAAAGACTACCGGTGAGGGAGGGGGACGGGGAGAGCGAGGGGCTATTCTCTGATTTCAAACATACAGTGTCCGTACAGAAGATCACAGCAGCTCTGAGTCCTAGTGAGGGTAGGTAATCTGGTTCTGTGTGTCTCTTCTAGCAACAGAAACACATATTTATAAGCTTTTAAACTTCATAAGCTTGCATTTTTATGGGTATTTCTGTATAAAATAAACGTGTTGTTGCATTCAGTTTTTAATTGCATGAATTATTATTGCATTGAAGCAATCAATTAATGGATAGGCCTCAGTGAGTGGTTCGTGGTGTATTATTAGAGTATTATCAGAGTAGTTAGAGACTAGCCTATATAGATCTAGTTAGATTACTTGTGTTCATTTATATTTTTATGTTAGAGTAAGGCTTTGTGTTTTCCAGGGTTTCCCTGTATGCACCTGTTGATAGGAGTTTTTTTTTTTTACTGAAAATATCAGTCTTGTTTAATATAATATAATTTTCTGAGATATATTTTGGTTTTTAAAACAGCCATTATTTCCCCAGCCAGCAGTGCTACTGCACACTGTAGCTTTGCAAGAGGAGAGGATTTATGCAGCTGGAAGTAGCTGACTTGTGAAGCTAAAATTAATCTGAGGTTGATTTGGAATTTTACACTTGGGTGGTTAGACTTGGTGAAGTCAACCTACAAATAGTGTGAAGTCTTATGAGCTGTGTGTCCACTGGAAAATGCTCCCAATAAAAGTCTATGAATAAACTATCTGAATAAGAAGGTTGTTTGCTGCATGTCAGAAGAGTTCTGGGCACTTTTTCTGGTGGATGATTGGTATCTGATGTGTCAGTGCCCAATATTTGCTTTGTGTCCTTTTGAAGTACCAGAGGGGGAATTGGGTTTCTGAGACCGAACCGAGGTTTTTGTCATATGGACGATAATAACTTTGTGGCCTCTGGAAGGAGAGCAGTCAAAAGATTCAGGTTGCTTTTGGAGATTTCTTTAGTCAGTTTGAAACTAGAAGGACTAAAAATAAAGGTTCCAAGGCGGGTTTCATTGCAGTTCAATTGACGCACCATTCTGTTTCCCGAAGATCCTTTCAGTGAACAGTTCTTAAAAGAACCATTTTTTAAAATTATTTCTTGGTGTGAAGATTTTAACCTTTTTCAACCTTTTGTGCAATGGAAATTTTCCATGGATGCTAATATAGAATTTTATTTTCAAGAGTTTGGAAGTTCTGCCTACATTCCTAAAAACAAAGGTTCCTTGAAGAACCTTTAACATCCACATACACTTTCCACTGCATACAAAGTTCTTTAGATTAAAAAAAAAAAGTTCTTACACACTATAGGAAAAAAATGCTCCGTTGAAGAATTGTTCACTGAAATGGCATAGCTGAAAAAAAAACCCCAAAACATTTGCAACCTTTATTTTAATGTGTAGTTCTGTCAATATTATTTTAGTCTTATAATAGATAGAATATAATAGTCTTTTGCATGATTTTGCATCACTTAAACAGTTCAAGAAACATGCCCTATCTGATTTTTTTTGTTTGATTTGCAGTTGAATCATTATAATATGCACACTAAATTACAACATCTTTAAAATGATATCTGTAACACGCATATCAATTCAACAGAACAGTTACTTTACCAACTAAAAATAAAATTGAATTAAATCAATATTTTCTCCATTGGAAATGTCAAATGTTAGCTACTGCCTTGCAACAGTGAAATAACAAGGATTCCATGTTGAAGGACTAATTTTAAAGACCCTCTTCACAACCAGCGAGCCTGAACAGGTGAAACTCAGCTAATATTATTTTGGCTTGCTTGAGTGGGTGTCACTTAAGAGTTGAGAGAACAGGTGTGCGGAACAGGCAGACGGCCGCTTACTTCTCTTGCACAACACAAAAAAGATGACACCTGGTCAACAGAAAGCATTTTGGCCTGTATGTTTATTGTAAGACTGAAGAGACAATAGTTAATAGCTATTTATAATCCCTGAGCTGTCAATCTTGTAGACTGAGATGTTTCTGAAAGACTGGTGTCAGACGCATTGTCCATCTCTGAGGGCAAGGTCATTTAGAAGATAGTCAATGTCATTAACCATTGTTTAAAACTGAGATCGTATTAAACTTAAGTTAGTTAGATATATCAATTCATAGAAATACTGTAAAGTGCTTTGGCTGAATAGGTACAATTTAATATGTTCAATACTAGCGTAGAGCCTTTACCGTTAGTCCTGCTAAAGACAAGTAAATTATTAAATTATATAATTAATTTAGACAAGTAGATAAATCTGAAAATGGTTTGAGGACTGGGTTTTGTGATGTAATGATTATTAAACTTGTACTACATGATTCAGTAAACTTATCACATGTGGTGGATTGATTGATTTCTACAATATTTTGTTTTTATTTTCTGTTTTTAGCTTTCTGATCCTGTTGTTGTGTCACTGGCTTTACAAATTAGAGCCATGCTACTCTGGCCTAGCACCTCTGAAGTACACACCCAAAAACACAAACACAAAAACACATTTGTTTTTTTGTTTTTAGATTCTTCCCACAATATAATATTAGCCATGACTAACTAATCTCCTCATTACTTTACTATATTTATTTAATTATGTAGCAAGCATTGAACTGTATGTTCATGAAAGTGTGGAACGTAACAGATCTGTGTGATTCATTGTGTGAAATTTAGCAGTAATGTTCATTAGCATATATTTAGATCATGACCTCGTTGGTCTCTCCAAATGGTTTTACATGACTGTAAACATTGATTCAAAAGTTATTTGATTAGAAATATTTACATATCAAAAGTATTTGAAAGATTACAATCAAACATTTTTGGACAAACATTAAGTTAAGAGAATTACATTGTATCTGTATCTGAGTTTAGGTCTGTTACACAACAACATGTTTGTCTGTATTGTATGTAGTTTGTGTTGCAGATCTTGTTTGGGTGTGGTGGTCTGAAACTGTTGACTAGCCCATGACTCTATCAGCCTGTTTAACAGGCGGCCACCTTCACATGAGTGTGAGCCAGTGATAACTCCTCAGTTCTAACCTCCTTCTCCTTACTGTAACCCAAAACCCAAGCGTTACTGTTGAGAGACTAAAAATAGATAAGATTCTCTCTGTGTCTGTGCATTGGAATCGAAAAGCAGCGAGTTCTTTCCTCACGTCCCATATGATCTTAGATGGCGTTGTCAGAAAGGCATATCTCTGTTCCCAAGTACACTATACCCTCAGACCCCCAAAAGCTCTTCCTGTACACAAATGCTAGCCTTGTCCTTTTAATTCAGCTGGGCTTTGTGGCATTTAACAATGTAAGCGGTTCCCAATTGTGGACTTTCAGTGTCTGGCTCTTTTGGCCTGGCTGAAAGTGACTTGGCCTGGAAATCAGGTTTTCCCATTCATTCTCAACTTCTACAGAAAGCTTTGAGGGACTGAATAAAGCAAGCAGACATTATTGTGCCTAATTTGCAAGCCAAATATATTAAAACGAGTTGTTTTTTGTGCAAGTTTCTGGCTTAAACTTTTATCTCTCTCTCAGGGCCCGCTGTCTCTGGGCAAGCTGTGTGAATTGAGAGTACCAACAAGCCTCAAGCATGTCTAAGAGCGATCCCCGAGACATTGACGAGGATGCCATCCTCAAGGGCCTCAGCGCAGAGGAGCTGGAGAAGCTGGAGTATGAACTACAGGAGATGGACCCTGAGGTATTATTTTTTTGGGAACCAAACAAGAACATTGTAGGAACATTCCATGTAGGTTATTTTTAGGTTCCATTTTTATAACGTAAGGAGAACGTTCCAGGAATGTTCCCCTAACCTTAAAGGAAAGTTCTTGGAACGTTTTGGGAACCAAAATCTAACGTTCCCAGAACCTAAATTTGTTTGCTGAGATGTTCATGGGCTCTTGCAAGTAAAGGTTTTTACTGGCATCGATGGTTCTATGAAGAACCTTAAACATCCACGGAGTCTTTCGATTGCACAAAAGGTTCTTTATAGTGGAAAAATGTTCTTTGGGATTCGAGAAAACAAAAATGGTCCAATTATATGGCTTTGCTACAAAAATTTGCATTTTTACTGTAAGTGAGTTGAGTTCAGCCCAAAAACAAATTTAAATCAATAAACAAATGAATGAATTAATAAATTAACAAACAAAAAAGCAAGCGAGGGGCTGAATGAACAAACGAAACAAACAAATAAATAAGAAAGAGGTAATGTCCAGTCAAGGTGACCTTGAGACACAAGATTGCACCAGTTGCTTTGCATAAAACAAGGGAAAAAAAGAGCCTGCAGTGTAAAACTTGAGACATGACACTAGCACTGTTTCAGCGGAACAATGGTCTGATATAAAGCGATGCTACGTGCAACTGCGAATATTTGGAAATATGTGACCGATGAATGGAGTGTTTGACCAATCAGAGTTTTAACTAAAAGTTTTAACTAAAAATGGCAGCTTTGACATTTTGAAAATACATGTTGTATCCCATTGAAAAAAAAAGAAAAGTCCTGCGAGTTTTAATGACATAGGGGTGAGTAGATGATGACGGAATTTTCCGTTTAAAACAAATGATTCTGTGAGGATTCACCGATCAAATTCAGATATGTGAAAAGGGGATTTCTGGTTGCAGAAATCATTTCAAACTTTTTACATACACATAGGGTTAACATACCTTTTATTGAAGTTAAAATCCACCTAACTCAAAATTCTACAGGAGCACACTTAATTTGTAAACAGCACACACATGCAGGAGTAGCAATGATACCGTAGCTTTAAAAATCACACACTTCTCTGGACCTTTCAGAATGCCATGCTCCCAGCCGGTTTCCGCCAGCGTGACCAGACCAAGAAAAGTCCCACAGGCCCCTTTGACCGATTCGCCTTGATGGATTACCTGGAGAAGGAGGCCATTGAACACCAGGACAGAGATGACCTGGTACCCTTTACAGGGGAGAAGAGAGGTACCACCACCATTGGACTGATAGTATTGCTTTGTGATACTCAAACTGACACGTGCATAGAGAATAAAGGCAGCATCTTAATTCATTTTAATTTATTATTTATTGTATGTATCATTTTCTAATTGTGATTTCATTATTAGTTTGTTTGTTAATGTTCATTCTTATTTTATCTGTAAATTAGTATAGTGAGCATTTCTCTTTCTCTCTGTTGTCTGTAGGTAAAGCCTTTGTCCCTAAAGCAGGGTCAGGACAAATCCCTGCGGAGGAACAGATCACTCTGGAACCTGAGCTGGAAGAAGCATTGAGGAATGCAACAGATGCTGAAATGTGTGACATCGCAGGTGGGCATCACACGCATTACGGCTCTGTTCCTGTTGTTTCTATTCACATGACATAAGACTTATGATATCCGGTCCAGAGTGCTCAAAAGATTTGCATTACAACTCTTCTAAAACTAGTCACTCGCTTTATAACCTGCAATCTCTTGTACGGCTCTGACTGGAATCCAAATTTGGATCCTTGACTAAGGACTAGTCTTTTATTTGCTATTGTAAACAGCTGATCATATATCCATTACATTTTGTCAATCAAACCCTTTCTAATTTCATCTGCTCTATTTGTACAATCAGTGTCTCGTATGACAATTTGTTTTTGAATATATGTAAAAGATCCAGCCTAGCTGACTTGTATGTGGAACTATGAATGTAGTAGGTCATGCACTGAATTATACCTCGCAGTATCTATTTTCCCAAGCTCAGCAGCTCACCAAAATAAAATGACCAATGACCAACTAGTCAACATGTGCAGAGATAGAGTGAAACTGTTTAGCTGCAACTTCAAGTCGTCTGTGGGCTTGAAAAACTCTTGTGACGGTGTGTTGGCAGTATTTAACCAAACATAAATGTCAGATATTTTACCGTTTCTATTAAAAGTGCAACATAACATTCTTCTTGATGTAACATAGTAAAGTGATGGAAACCGGTCAATAGTCTAATGTCCTTGTGCTGGGATGTGTGCACAGAACAGTAAGCCTTTGCCCTTAAGGGCATTTAAAGTTGTGGACGTTGCACACACGAGTTTTGGAGCGTGTCTCTGGGTGCAGATTATCCAGCAGAGCCCCTCATTCAGAACACAGTTTTAAATCTGGAACACGTCCAGTTCAGGATTAAACTGTCAATAGCCTTTGGTGATTTTATGGATGAGTCTGCTTTTGCTGATATCCAGCTAACTAGAAATTGTACAGATACAGATAGCTGTAATATTCCATTTCTTAAAGCAACACTAAGTAAGATTTTTTACCTTAGAATAATGTTTTCAAAATCGTTTCAGTGGTTCATCAGGACTTTTTAAGTACAACCAAGACTTTTAAAGCATAATACGCATAAATGTTTCACATTAGCAAATGAGATGAGATAAGATGAGATCTTTAGCATATTTGTGGATTTTCTTCTGATTCTGGATCAGACTCTGGCTCAAACATGTATGGCGAACATCGATTGAGGCACGACCCATAAAAATGGAGCCTATTACTTCTGAATTAATTAATCTGGCTATTGTATCTGAAAATGGCATTCAGAGCTGTAGCACAAAGGTGAGGTCTGGTCTATCACCTAATCTCAATTTTTATCTGCTATTGCCCCTCTGTTTTTCTTCACTAGTCCAGCCAGTCTGCTAATTGGCTTTATCAGAGAATGTCTAATTGAAGAGAATTGGCACTGGCTGTTTACTTCTGGGTTCTGGACTGGCTGCAGTAACACGTCTATGTCCATGCGGGGGCGCTCACGGTCGAGTGCAGAATGAATGGGAGTCAACGGGGTTTCACCCCCAGAAATCCACTACGTTCACACCGGACGCGAATAGGGCGTCAGGCGCGAATGATTTCAATGTTAAGTCAATGCAAAGACGCTTTACGCGCGTGAAAAATTCCTGCGGCGCGAATGAGGCGTGGAGCGCGGCGCGGAAGACGCGAATACGCCTCATTCGCGCGTCAAGTTGGCGCGAATGGCGCGAATTGAGCGTTGTGCATTCACGCGTTTGACGCGAATTCGCGTCTGCCGCCCGAGTTGAAAAATCTGAACTTTGGCGTGAATTCGCGCCGCGTTAACCAATCAGGAGCCTAGCTGCTTGCTCACGTGGTGAAGTCTCTGGATGCTTTAATAAATTATTTTGTTAATATGACTAAATGCATGGTGGGATTATGCACAACAAAGCAAATGTTTCATCACTTAAAACATTATTTCTATATGGAGACATGTTCATTTTGTATTGAATGTTATTCATTCCATATCTAGAAATAGTATTATGTTGTAAAGACAATCAACATATGTGCATAAATTCGTGTCTGGACGTGAGAGAAAGAAAAAAATCACAGGACAGGTTAATAACTTTTGAAGGCTTGCTCTATTTATTATCAAAACAAAAATAAATGACAGCTAGATTAGATGGATGAGGGGCCGGGCGAGGGTGATCCTCGCTCAGATGCGGGACAACAGGTCATCAAACTGGGCGCGTGACAGGCGGAAGTACCGCTGACAGCGGCCGTCATCCAGTGCAGCTCCTGGAGCGAGCAAATGGTGAAACTCGCCAAACGGTTCGGCTCCGAAGGGTCCGGTGGACACAAATTTACGGCGACGATGATCCCCACACCGCTGTTCTGCTATCCAGAGTAAATACAGAGCGGTAACTCTCTTGATGAATGCTCGGTCGACATAAAAACAATGACCGCCAACGGATTTTGATTCTGACGCGCGTCACGCGCGTAAATTTCGCTTCAAACTTTACGCGCGCCAGTTTCGCTCTTGACACGCGAATTAACACTAGTGGTCAAGCGTCAAACTAGACGCGTCAGGCGCGAATTTGACGCGCGATTCGCGTCCGGTGTGAACGTAGCATAAGGATGTAATTTTTTGTCAAGTAATTTGAAAGTTGCGTTCAAAAGGGAGGGCTAAGATAATACACTTAGCTGAAAATTGCATTTTTTAAATTCACTTATCTGTTCTAAAAATCTGTTCAAAAATGTGATGACGTCACACAATAGCAGAATGCTAGCGTGTTCCGGCCAACAACAGCCTAACCTATAAGAAATCAAAAGGACATAAGTACTCGTTCATTCGACTTTTGGCCTATAATCTATATTGAACTTGCGGAATCAACAATAAAATCTATGCTGATTTAACGACAAGCAGGTGAAAGAGACACATTTAGCCGTTTAGCCCCATAGACTCCCATTCATTCTGCACTCGCCCGTGATCACCTCCAGTGGAATTCTAATGGAACTGCAACCAAGATGATACACACTAGCCGCGTTTCCACTGCCGGGCCAGGGCCGGGCCGTGCTAGTGCGTGCCAGGGCCAGTCGCGTTTCCACTGTCACTTCCGGGGCTTGATCGGGGCTTCCTCAGGGCCAACGGCCAGGATTTCTGGCCCGTCGAATACCTTGGGCCAGAGGGGGCCAGCTCGGGCTAGAGGCGTGCTCAAGGTAAAAGGCGGAGTTTATCGGTGTTATGGAAATTATGATCTGAAGCAAGATGCACATAGGGGTGTCCATGTTTAACCGATTAACCGTTTAAAATTGCATAACATTTTAATTTGAACTGTAGGCCTATGCCAAATGCTGCGCAAAAATATATAGGCTACATATCGACGAATTTTCAGATATTTGTTTGATTTTTTTTGCCTCCTAAACATTTAAAATATTTGACAAATTAATATGAAAAAAATATATATTTTTCTGGTTTTCTGAGGCCAAATTAGAACCTGGAAATGATATTTTCCCCGCAGTGCTGAATGAGAAGAGCCGTACAGCCTACAGAAAGGTGATTTATAGGCTATAATAAATGTGTCTGATAATAAAATAATATACAATAACGAGGCATTAATTGTTTATTAATAAACTATTGTTTTCTA
This sequence comes from Pimephales promelas, assembly GCF_988280905.1. Classification (NCBI taxonomy): domain Eukaryota; kingdom Metazoa; phylum Chordata; class Actinopteri; order Cypriniformes; family Leuciscidae; genus Pimephales; species Pimephales promelas. The sequence goes on from NC_142780.1 coordinate 23,383,543, forward strand.
AATCATTTTCGGCTAAAAATCTCCATCTCCGGATGCACATTTAGAGAGAAATTAATTAGCTACATAATTACATAGTCAGAAGATATTGGCTTTCGATTCGAATTTGTTCGTTTTAAATTGGACATTTAAAGCTTTAATCTACAAAGGATATAACCCCTGTAGACTAAAGCTTTAAATGTCCAATTTAAAACGAACAAATTCGAATGCGGTGGCTGTTTCAGGTCTCGCGCTTCAGTTCACGGAGATCATGAAGCGCGCCTTGATTAATTGTTAAAGCACAACGTTTTCTTGTTATTGTGAGTTTACGCAAATAAATGTATTTGCGAATAATGTATTATTATTTTCTGTATGACCAGAAATGAAAGAGTATTTTAAGTTGTTTCCACTGAAAGAAATGCAATGAAACTGCAAGTGTTCACATGCGCGTCTCGCAGCCATCAGTGCACGCTCCACACACACTGGATATGCGTCAAAAATATTGTGTTTATTTGTGCTCTATCTTTTTTGGATAAAGGCGTCTTCTACATATGCAGCCTAATAAAATGTTACAATAATGATGATGGTTATTATATTATTATTATTATTTGCAGACAAGGAGTTTTTGACGTGAAATGGACGTTTTGCTTATTTTCAATTGGCAATTTCAGTTTGAAGGGTGATGGAAATGCGGCTTTAACTGCTCCGTACTTGCTGCGTTTTATTTCTATAAATTAATTTCGTTTCAAATGGGGTCCAATCAGTTATTAAAGGTGTTAAAAATTAACTCTGTATCTCGAGGTTGCGGCGCGCACACTAACCAAGTATTAACCGATGGGCCTCGCGGTTAGCCTAATGATAACTTGTTATATCGTGCAAAAAAATCGCTGCTTGAAATAGAGAATCGCCTGTACTGGTCTCGGGACACTATTGCAGCCACCACAGCAGGTGAGTTAATATACATGCTATCTTCCTAATTTAAAAAATAAATTAATTCATAATACCCGCTGAAAGGGGTTGGGTTTTATGACGTTTGATCCAGAAAGGCGTGTTAGGGGTGGGGTCTGGGGCAGCGCTGTGGGGCTACTGGCCCGGCAGTGGAAACGCAAGCCCGGTGCTTGAGGCCCGAGGCCACTAGCTCGGCTCGGCTCGCTGTTAGCTCTGGCCCAGCCCTAGCCCGGCAGTGGAAACGCGGCTAATGGGGCTAAAAGGAAGTGCCAAGGCTCTCCGTTAGACGGGCTCTGGCTTTATGCACAGCTGCACTACTTCCTGAACTTAAGCCAGCTCCTTGTTTCCTGTCTGCCATTATTGGCCAAATTGATTAATTCAGGTGTGTCTGATTATTGTTGCCATGACTACTGAGGTCAGGCACACCTGAATTAATCAATTTGGCCAATAATTGCAAACAGGAAACAAGGAGCTGGCTTAAGTTCAGGAAGTAGTGCAGCTGTGCAAAAAGCCCATTGAAAGATGGAGAGGAAGTTTTTAATGGTGGGTTTACTGGTTAGTCAGCGCCACCTGCTGTTCAACACAGTTCTCTGCAGTACAGTTTAAACGATTTGTGACAGTGTTTCTCACAAGCTATTCCATGAAAAGATGATCTATAATTATATATAGTATATTATATATATATATTAGTTTTTTAAATAATATTACTTAAAATAATGATTAATTATTATATCATTTTACAGTATATGATCAATTATAATGATTATTTGAAGAGTTCAGATGCAAAAGCCTCTAAATGCCATTTGAAATTTTCTTCTTTAATGATGATTTTTGTCGAACTTGTATATTTAAGTTCAGTAATTTCACTTAAATAACAATTAATAGGTAATTCTTATTGCCATTTAAGTGAAATCACTGAACTTAAATATACAAGCTTGACAAAAATCATCATTAAAGAAGAAAATTTCAAATGGCATTTAGAGGCTTTTGCATCTGAACTCTTCATTTATACATTTATCATTAAATCAAATCTAAATTATTTATTAATTAATCTTCAACATATTATTGTTGTATTTAATTTTGTATTTATTTTATGTTAAATATATATACATTGTATTATATTATTCAAAAATGTATTGCTAAGTACTATATGCGTGTATATTATTAATGATTTGTATTACGTTTTTATTAAAACATATTTATATATTTACTGGCATCCTATAACTGTACTCTGAGAATATTGTATATTTAAACCATCTACTAATGAGATGCTTATATCCTCACAGCCATCCTGGGGATGTACACGCTCATGAGCAACAAGCAATATTATGATGCCCTGAACACCACTGGCAAGATTGCAAACACAGAAGGCATCAACAGTATGTACACATACAACACATTTACCAATAAATGATTTGATGTCAACTGAAAGTTTTATATAGTGAGTTTTTTTTTTTAATTCAATGAATGTCACAGTAGTTACTTCTGTATCATAAGCTAGTTGGTCAATTCTCTTTTAGGTGTGGTGAAACCAGATGTGTATAAGATCTATCCTGACGAGCCTCCAAATGACACAAATGTGGAGGACACTCTCCGATGCATCCAGAAAAACGACAGCAGCCTGGAGGAGGTCAACCTCAACAACATCCCGGTAAACATGCTAACAGTACTGATACCTCAATAAGTATAATTATAATCACATTACAGACTTGACATAACATTAATATTATAAACAGATTGCTCACTTACACTTTAAGTATTTGTTTTCTTGAAAACTTCTAATGACCTTATTTATCATAAGAATTAATGCATTTCTCTGCTTGAGCGGAATGATGATATTAACGAGTGTTTATGTTGATGTAGGACATTCCCATCCCAACCCTGAAAGAGATTTTTGAGGCTATGAAGCGCAACACACATGTGCAAAGCCTCAGCATCGCTGGGACACGCAGTAATGACCCTGTGGCATTTGTAAGTCCTGAAGCCTGCAATTATGATGTTGTATCATTCACTCATTCCTTTGCTTCAATCTCATATTAATCTTCCACATACAAGTCTGGAAATATATTTAACATTTTTTGACGTGTGTCTAGATCAAATAAAATCTTAGTCTGTTTAAAGTTTTGGAGTTTTAAAATGCTGTAAATAAAAGTAAAAACTTTTTGAACAATTTATTGTAACTAATTAGTTTAGTCATGTACAGTAAACCGTTCAAAAGGGTCAAATTCTTTTTTAAAGAGTGGATACAAGGATGCGTTAAATTGATCAAAAGTGACAGTAAAAGCATTTATAAAGTTACAAAATATTTCTTTTTCAAATAAATGCTGTTTATTTGAACTTCCAAATCATCATTTAATCCTCAAAACATCCCTGTTTCCACAAAAATATTAAACAGCACAACTGTTTTTAACATGGATAATAATAAGAAATGTTTCTTGAGCAGCTAATCAGCCTATTAAAATGAATTCTGAAGGATCATGTGACACTGAAGACTGGAGTAATGATGCTGAAAATTCAGCGTTGACATCACAGGAATAAATGAAAACAGGGGTGTGGCCTGGGATTTTTGGGCCCCATGAAAAAATAGGTTTTACTGCACCCGTTCAATCAATAAAATCAATCTCTAGGGCCCCTAAAAGTGTGTGAGGCTTTAGAATTGTGCTAACTTTCCCCCCCTTAGCGGCGCCCCTGAATGAATATATATATTAATAATATTTCACAATATTAATGATTAATGATTTTACTGCATTTTTGATTCAAGCCATGTTGAGCATAAGAATAAAAACATTTTTTTTTTAAATTATCGATCCCAAACTGCTCACAATGCAGACATTCTCAATGCTCAATTCTGTCTGCATCTGTATGTATTATGGAAATGAGGTCAGTTGACATCAGTTGATTCTCTTGATCTGTTCTTTTGAATCAGGCTGTAGCTGAGATGTTACAGTCCAACACCACCCTGCAGAGCCTCAACATCGAGTCCAACTTCATTACTGCACAAGGCATGATGGCCATCGCCAAGGCACTGAGAGAGAACTCCACCTTGACTGAGATTAAGATTGACAACCAAGTAAGAGGCTAAAACATCTGATGGCATGTTTGTTTAACTCATAAAACTAAAGTGTTCATGCGCACTCCTACAGAGACAAAAACTGGGCGACTCCGTTGAGATGGAGATTGCATCCATGTTGGAGAATAACCCCAGCATCATAAAGATTGGCTATCACTTCACTCAGCAGGGCCCACGTGCAAGAGCCGCCATGGCCATCACCAGAAACAATGACATCCGTGAGTGTGTTGTCATCTTATTTTCTGAAATATTGCAGTTTGTACTTGTCTGCAGCTGAATCAGGAACATTGTTTTATTCATTATTGTTTCTACATTGATTTTTTTGTATTCACCCCATATTCAGTTCGTCAGCAGAGAGTAAGTTGAAAAGAAGATGGAGTTTAGTTCATCTAGGAGGTATCAAAGTTCTCCATGTGCACTCTTGGACTCCTACAGACACTTCAGCAACAGCCACAACAACAGATGACCCTGACACGCTTTTACCATTCACCATCGACCATTGTGGATATCATTATCGCCAGCTTGATAAGACTTCATTTTTTTTTTTGTGGATTTCGTCAAATCAAAAGCTTTGATCTAATAAAATTGGTCTGCTCTTTAATACCTCAGTTTGTAAACTTGAAAAGACACTAGTTTTACTAACATGGTGCTCCCGGCAAAGTTTTTGTAAATATTTCAAATAAAATATTACAATCTATTTCAAATAAAATATTACAATCTATATTGTCTAATCAGACTTCAAAGTTTTATTAAATTACAAAAGCATAATTTAATTCAGGTTTGTCCTTTTGGCACTGGCATACGGTTCAAAAGTTTGGGGTCAGTAAGATTTTTTAAAAGAAAATATTATAATCAGCAAGGATGCATTAAACGGTTCACAGGTGACAGTGAATAAATTTTTACATGTTACAAAATCTTTTTATTGCAAATAAATGCTGTTCTTTTGAACTTTATTATCAAAGAATTCTGACCAAAAATATGCATTAAAATGATCAAAAGTGACAGAAAAGGCATTTATAATGTTACAAAAGATTTCTAATGAAATGCTGTTTGCATTTTCTAATCATCAGTTAATCCTCAAAACGTGTGTGTGTGTGTATATATATATATATATATATATATATATATATATATATATTAATCTGCACAACTGTTTTCAGTGTTTATAAGAAGAAAATGTTTGAGCACCAAATCAGCATATTAAAATAATTTCTGATGCAATTTAGTGAAAATTTAGCTCTGCCATCACAGGAATAAATTGTATTTTAAAATATATTAAGATAGAAACTCAATTTTACAGTTTTCCCCCCCCATCATTTCTTTCCAAAAATGTGGGAAGTGTAAACACATAATTACATTCTCAAAGCAGATGCTCTCAACAGGCTCATTGTAAAAAAAAATAGCTTCATTAACATTTGAAGATCCGGACTCTGTTGCAATATAGATTTGATTTAGATTATGCATTATCAAATTAATAGAGGATCGAGATAAAATTATGCACGAGTCATTTCATAACTTTTATATGATTAACCTGTGCATGATGACCCAAACCCAAAGGCACAAAACAAATGGCACAATCCTATTTATACACGCAGAGCACCCAGTCATGAAACCCTGGCTGATGGCTTTGAATTACAAAGCTCCAAATATATACCGCCTTCCTCAAGGAGATTAATGCTCCCCTTTGGAACAGCTGCTATCCTGCTACGAAGATTCCCAAGCGTCTCCAATTGACAAGTACAGTTTTCAAAGAATTTATAAAAAGGTACAGCAGTCGCTAAAGTGAAATTTCGCTTTCTGTGGGTGATTAACTTCCCAGGTCTATTGCAGTATGTAGTCCCACTCTGCCAAGATCACTCTGATGTCATTTGGCAAAGGAACCGCAGTACGAAGCAGCCGTTCCACATTCTGTTCTTGATTTGGAACAGATTTCCACTTATTCAATCATGCAAACAACATTCACACATGGAAAGTAAAATGATAATGATGTATGTAAAAATACACCACATGAGATTGAACAGACTGAGGAGGACTAACTAACAGACTTAACTTGATTTATTTTCCAAAACATCCTCTATTCGATCAGAATCAGAAAATTGATTAAACCAGATGGCAAGTACACAGTACTAATACAATTTGCAAAATGCTCAATGCAACAGCACAAACTCTTTTTCCAGAAAGAATGTCTTATAAAGTTTCAACCTTATTGTATATAAAGTGGCTCACACATAAAGGTGTCATATGAGAGCTGACTATCGATAACATTATCGTCATCTCGCACACAGTTGTAGCCTGAAGCCTTTTAAGCAGTTGCTGAATTGTATGGAGCTGTTTCAGCAGAGTCTGCTATGAAGATTCAGGAGGCAACAGAGCCGGTTCTTCTTCATCCGAGTCAAACTCGACATTCTCATCTTTTACCCATTTTCCACTTCGGTCCTGCAGCCACCCTGAACTGGAATAGTGGAGAGAGGGGGAAAAAAAGGAGAAAAAGAGAGCGGTCATCTAAATATTGATAAATAAATAATCTCACTGTGATCTTCAAATGTATTTTGAATACCTACTTGTATGCTTACATCAGTCCATTTGCATAAAATGCTTGAACTAGTCTTACAAGTTAGTCATCATTTTATTTTCCTCAAACTTTACAAATGGTCACAACGTTAAGTCATACCTCTTTAATTTGAGGTAGTGGTCCAGTTCTCTACGTCTTTGCTCTGTTAGAGGTTCACAATCAGTGGAGGTCACAATGCTGGACCCCTTCTTTGTCGTTCCTTTCCCTTCAGTCTGGCCTTGATGCACTACAGATGACAATTAACGAAAAAATGAAAAGGAATTATAAGCACAAAATGTATCTTGCCTCAACATAAAGAGACTTTTGCTGTACCTGTTGTGCTAGTTATTGACATGGAGTCAATACTTCCTGTGCTCATGGACGTATGAGAGTTGATATTGCTGACTTGATCATTTCCATCTTCTTGACCACATCCCAACGATTCCGCTCGTTCACTTCATGAATGTAGAAAATGATCAAATAAGTGCAAAATGAAGATAAATTTGTCAAGTCACTTTTATTTATATAGCGCTTTATACAATATAGATTTTTTAAAGCAGTTTCACCATAATTAACAGGAACATTATGATTTCATTAAAGATGAGACAAATTCATCTGTAAAGCAGCTCTACAGAAGACATTAGTGTCTTTATTAGCTCAAGTCGATTTAATGTTGATTCAGTTGAGTTCAATAACTTTGTAAAGTTCCATCAATTAAAAAATAAGTTCAATTCAGCTATAAGCTCTACAGATGACAATAGTATCATCATTTAGCTCAACTCAGTTTATTGTTGTCGATGTTGCAAAATTCATCGGATATGAAGCGTGGTTGAGGTCAAAGTGACTAGAAAGACACAAACAGTCTATAAAAACACTGACCTATGACAGCAGAAGGTTCATAAAGATTGTTCAGCTTACAGACATTACCTGGCCTTTCTGTGGCAGCTACTGTACGGAGTAGTTCTGAGTAAGGCATGATGGGTAATTTTGCGTGTTTGGCTCAGTAGAGGAGCTGAACTGGAGGGTTCCTGAGGGCAAGCAATAAAGTACTGAGTACATAACCTTGTTGTATCTAAATATGTACTGTAGGGTCTGAAAGTCTGGGACTACACTGAAAATCTGGGAATTAAAAAATAAAACTTGGAAATAAAAATGAACTAAATTAAATCATTCTGCACACTATTTTTAGGTCACTAATCACTGACAAAAGTGATAATATCAGCAAAATACAAGAAGGATAAGACAGAAGGATAGACTTTAGGATACCACTGTAAACTGATTGAAGAAAATGCATTCAGAGACCTGTCGAACATCATCTTCTGCTTTGACATAGTCTTGATGCCTTCTTTTATCAATTTCACGTTGCAGTTTATTCTTTTTGCCGTAGAACCATTTCATTCCTATAAATGAATAGACAAAGAGGACTTTGCTGAATGCCAGTTTATACAGAGGCTGGTTAAATGTGTAGAATTTCACCTTCAAGATGTCGCTTTCCCTTCCTGTGCACCATGAGCATATCAACAGTGTCAAACACAGGACGGTGAGAACACACAAGGCAGCTGTATCTACAAGGGGAAAAACATTACTCAATGAATGGGATAAATTCAGTCACCGACTTCTTTCCAACAACCAGCAATACAATAATCACCTCCCGTTTTTCATCAGAACAGCTTCATCGTCTGAGATAAAATTTGACAGAAGATCTGCAACGCGTCGTTTCTTTTAAGAGAAAGATAGACAGAGAAAGACAATGAGAAAAAGAAAAGGGAAAGGTGAAAATATGATATATTTGTCAGTTTGCTGTTTTTGTTATACCTTTAGAACATTTAACTGACTTTGATCATCACCCTCCCGTTTGAAAGACATATTTGGTGACCTGTAGTCTTATACTTCTAGGAATTATAATTCATTTACTTTCATATTTCTCTACAACTACCGATTCTTTTACTGTCTCAGTCTTACTAAACACATCACCTTTCTTCCTGTTTTTGTCTGTGGAATTGTGGGTAGTGATGTCCGAATGAATGAAAGAATCGTTCATTTGAGTCAGTTCTTAAAGGGATAGTTCACCCAATAAGAAATATCATGTCTCTGTCATCGTTTACTCACCCAAAGTTGTTCCTTCCAAACATATATTAATTTCTTTGTTAAAAGAAGATATTTTGTCATGTTGTATTTTGTCGGGGACCATTGACTTCCATAGTATTTTCCCCTCCATGGATGTCAATGGTGCTCCACAACTGTTTGGTTAACGTTACATTACAAACATTGCACTCAATATCTTACTCTTGAGTTCAACAGAAGAAAGAAATTCGTGTTTGAGGGTGAGTAAATGATGACAGAATTTTCATTTTTGGGTGAACTATCGATTCCTTTAAGGCTTCTACAGACGGGTAAATTCGGACTGATCCGAAGAGCTGATTCAGTTTTTGTCATGTCCAAAATTAGAACTGATGAATCACCAATTTATTGTCCGAAAGAACCGATTCGCCAAAATGAGTGGAACAAGGGCAGATCTTACATTTAGCCGACGCCATGGCAACAGAAGCTAAGCTAATCTGCTAAAGGCTTGTAACAAATAAGTTTTATGATTGTCAGAAACTAGAATGTAAAGGCTACCGTGTATGTCTCTTTGGGTTATATGGTTTATGTATTATTTGAATTGATAATTTTGGGGGCACCGCTGCTAATCGAAACACGTTAACACCATGGTTAACACTCTGTTCAAACTTATCTGGGACTAACGTTACGCAGGACTGAATAATTATTTCTCACAGTGTGCTGTATCATGCTATGTGTATCTACCGGTTAAATGGCGTTAAATGCCTTATAGCGTTGAAACGTTTCAGAGTGCGTGACAAGGAAGTCGGGGATTGTTTATGTTAACTTTATTTCTCCCATATAATTTGACTAACAACAAAAGCTGTTATGAGTCCTGCCGTCTTGCGTTCAGCAGCCGCCGCAGATGGTCAGCTGAAGTTCATCTTAAAAAATGATTAGCTAAACTATTTATCCCGTTGGAGGTCTGGCCATGTCCGCGGATCACTCAGCGACACAGACCGGGACACACGGCCTCCTCCGTGGCCAGCGCACCCGGTCCTACGGCAGCCTGGTGTCTTCTTCATTATCACCCGTGAGACAAAGACGAATTGAGCACAAAGTTCAGCCCGGGGAAACTTTGCAAGGACTATCACTGAAGTATGGCGTGTCTGTAAGTAATCAGAAAGCAGGTATTTGAGGAATAAGGTCTTCACTATTTAAACGTTTAGTGTTTTTTATAATTACATATTTATCAATATAACTTGTTATTGCTTTATAGATGGAGCAAATCAAAAGGGCAAACAGACTGTACACAAATGATTCAATATTCCTGAAGGAGTCTCTCTTCATCCCTGTACTGCTGACAGAGTCTGTGTCTTTCACTAATGGAGTGGAATTGACCGAGGAGAAGACAAGTCCTGCACAAACACATACAGAGATTTCTAATGAGACCCCCAAAAGCCAAACAGACTCCAGCAGATGTGAAGCAAATGCTGATTTGTCACCGGTGGAGTACCTAAAAAAAATAGACAGCTTGATCAGTCAGTCAAAACAAGCAGCTGTGAAGACCTGCCAGGAGGGAGAGAAACAGTAAGTTGTCAAAATGAAATTATATGACTGCTGACATTATTGTTAGGGTGTTTCAGAGTTCAGTTATTGCAATCGTTGTGTTTGCTGCCAAATGAGTCATTCAGCAAGTTTCAGTTCCAATGAACATCAGCTGATTCATTAAACTGGTTACACCTAACTAAATAAAAAGCCATTATCCAAAGTGAGGAATCAGTTCCGATTTTTTTTTTATTCATACCACGTAAAGCATAACTTTTACAGCAATAGTAATTAAATCACCAAAAAATGTAATTTTTGTATTTTAAAGGATCTCTACTATGGAGCAACTCTATCACAGCAATCTGAAGTCCAACACTGTATCCTCCCAGCAGGCCACATTGGGAGCTGTTCCCATGACCATCACCAGACATACCAGGAATTTGAGGGATAGGGAGGATGAATTCTTCCAGCTCTGATGTAGGCTTTTATTTTGGTGTAGGACTCCTTTGACTGTTTTCTTTTTTGTTTTTTTATATATAGATATATAAATGGAATGTTTTAGAGGGCTCCCTCTTCTGGTTTCATGCCTTTAAAATGTGATGGTGATTGTTGGAGTGATTTGCAATAGTCCTGTTTTTATAAAAAGGCTACCAGCTTTAGACTTGCACACATAGCACTGTAAAAACACAAGCCTGATGCCTAAAAGTAATAATGTAAATTATAATTCTGCTGTAACCAAATTTTTGGTGGACAGTTTTAGGTGTGATGTGGAGGACTGCATTTGAGGAAAAGAAATCAGGAATGTAGCTTAAAAAATAGTTAATTTGCTAATTAATATTTAACACTACCTCACAAGTAATTGATAGAAGTACTACTTTTAGGAATATTGAACAAGTATTTGGGAATGTGCCATTGGACAGCTGCATCTCAATGCATAGTTTTGCACTGCAGTGAATGTAATATGAAACCGATTAAATGCCATAAACACAAACTGATCTTGGTCTTTTAACCTGGTCTTTGAAATCTTGAGTGGTAATCAGTGTACATAAAGATGATCTAATGGTACGCTTACATGACAACAATGTACTAAAAATGGAAAAAAAAAAAATTCTCAAATTTTTTCTTTTCTCACTGTAGATCAGACACCTGTGAGATCAAAAGCGGAACGGGTTTCACACTAGTGCACGGTGTTGCTAATAAACTGGATGTAATTTAAATTGTGTTGCTTGTATATGAAAATAAATATAATGAACAAGACACCCAAAGTAATTATTAAATTCTAAATAGGTCTATGTGTTTATCAATCATTTTTTTTAATACAGTGTTTTTTTTTTATTAAAAAAATACATTACATAGATCGCACTGTCAGAGAGTTTGGGAATATCCACACACAATTTATATACACACAAAAAAAAACATGATCGAGTTTTAAAGTCAAACATTTTAAAAGAGAACAATACATCACAGTTGTTTAAACCAATGAGTGTTAAGCTGTGTTGTCAAGCAAGTCATTTCCCATCATGCTTTTGGTCAGCTCTGTCGGTGGAGAGCATGCAGCGCGCGACTGCAGAATCCGGCAAGTGCGCCTTGCGGTCGCGAGAGTTTTTTTTGACATACGTCAACGTGATGTCAGAGCAAGATGGACCGCACGGCACTCGGACACATTTCTTACCAGCAGGCATCTCGCGCTGATTACCGGTCACGTGATTGGTTCTGCGCAGATTTTGCTCATCTCAAACAAGCCCATTTCCTTCCGAATTTTGCAGAGCCGGAGATTGTGAGTATTCGCTGCCCATGAGCTAGCAGCAGGAGCTTAACTTTACAACAATAGACTGTAAAAAAAAAAAAATTGGACGTAGTGTCCGTGACGTCACCGGTAGATTTCTGAAGAGCGTTTTTGAAGCCTAAAGTGAGCGAGGCCGGACGTCCAGCGTCTACACCGCCGGAATCATAGAAGAAGAAGAAGAGGCCGGCCGTCGCCATCTTAGCACCTCGTGTCACTACCAGACAGTAAAAGAAATGGAGAGAACGACCCCATTGATTTCAACGGAGAACATTGAAGGCTGATCGCCATGCGTACTGCGCAAGCTCAAACTGAGCCTGTGAGTAAACTTCTAGTAGCTACCTGTCTTCTAGTAGCTGTGCCGAGTGAAATCTGAATAATTCCCTTCTGAATCTCACAGAGACGGAGAGAGAGCTGTCCATGAGCTATAACAGCAGGATCAACTTTAATCTCCATGGGCTTCTCCCTCGTCTTTATCGGACTTTATGCCTCCATGTCCCCCCGATTGCCTGCAAGCTTGTCTATAAGGTAATTTCTGTACTGTGCGACTTGATTCGCTATGACGCAATCGTTAGCCTTTTTTTTTTTTTTTTTTTTTTTAACAAAAACTGCTTCTAAGGGGCCATAACGTAGGGGTAATGGAGCCTTTTACACATTGTTGCGTTTCTTTAGAAACAAATAATGGACAAATGGAGTCTTTGGACACATCATATGTAAAGTTATTTGTTGTCAAAGTGACGCCAAAATGAATGGGAGTCAATGGAATGCTAACAGCAGGTGAAGTTCTGCTACAATGGCGGCTCCCGTGAGGTTTCAACTTCCGGCTGATGGATTACTGCCCTGGTCACTACTGGATAAAATAAAATGGGCAAAGGCAAAGAACTACAAGGGAGACTGTGTATTGTGATGTATTATTATTTTGCTATAAAAATGTATTATCATGCAGTAACTTATAATATTGCCTTGAGCTTGTGCGTGTGACAGTGAATCATACATGTGAGTCAGCATGGCATCGATCGCACGTCAATTTCGTAAAGAGCTTTATTCAGTCCATTTTAAAACATGATTTTGGCCGCCTCTCAATTACTCAAACGTGTTAAACTAAAGTATTACCTCAGAAGTTCAAGTAAATGCACTAGAAATCCGCGCTCATTCAAGGGTGTGCATCTATTGCACGGACGGAGAGAAAGCACTGACACCTACAGGATTTCATCTGCGGTCCTTTTTATTTAACACTAAAAAGTTAAATAAGCATATCTGTTCTGTGAGAGCAACAGTACTGCAAAACGGGTGTGGTCTCTACATCTATAGACATTTTTAGCAACAAAATTGTCAGACATCCATTTACGTTGGAAAACAATTGGAAATACAGCGCTGGTTGTTCTCTCCATACTCGACAACAACGGAATGCAACGGCGTGGGTAGAGGTATACGTGTATAAAATTGAATGAAATAATCCAGAAAAAAAGCACAAACATGGCAGAGATGGCAAGTACAGCAGTGGCTGGAATTAGCTGAGAGTGACGTTAACAGACAGCAGACTGCTCAAGTGGCCATGTCCTTAACGATGCAGGCTTAATATAATTGAAACGGATAAGTTGTAAAAAAAAAAAAACTTTATGCCTCCACATCCCCCCGATTGTGTGCAAGCTTCTACTTCCTGTCTATACGGTAATTTCTATATTGTGCGACAGAGAGTCACGTGCTATGACACAATTGTTTATGACGCAATCTATTTTTACAAAAACTGCTTCTACGGGGCCTTAAAAGGCTGTATTGAAATTTGCAAATCCTCATTGCCAGAAAAGTCCAAAATAGATAGTTAAATACAAAATGCAAAATACATTTTCACCGCTAGATGGGAGAAATTCCTAAACATTGTCCCTTTAAAACCTGTTTTTAAAAGTTTGCTTTTTCAGGTCCCCAAAATGCTGCTGTTGTGTAAATGAATGGGCAAAAATGTATACAAAATTTCAGTTTTTAGTTGAAAACATGTCATGAAAACGGCCCCTACGTTGTAACGGAACTAAAGAATACAGTGTGTTTGTTTATTCAGTTAATGTAACAACTGAATCACAGCATTCCATCAACTTATGTGTGTTTCAAACCCAAAACACTTTTAGATGTTAATTGTTTATATTAGGGTGTGAATTATAATAAATATGTATGTGCTCCAAACAACAAAATGTAGTCATACATTTACAAATACATTTACAATACAAATGCATTATAGTAGCTCACAGTTAAAATTGTGTAAATGAATGATTACAATTTAAAATAACATTTCTATTTTTAATATATTGTAAAATGTAATGCAAGCAGCCAGTGATCAGTCTTAAGTGTCACATGATCATTCAGTAATCATTCTATTGTTCTGACTTGGTGCTCAAGGAAACGGTGCTACGTTTTCCCTGGATTATTTGATGAACAAAGTTAAAAAAAGAGCAGCATTTATTTAAAATAATATTTTCTTTAAAAAACAAACAAACAAACGAACAAACAAAACCCACATGTACTGACCACACGCTTTTGAATGGTATAGTGTATTGCAATACTGAATGCAAAGTACATAATAAGCAATGAGTGAGGGCTGTAAGTAAATATTTATTCAGTGGTTGTTCCATTTTAGAACACAGCAGATCCCCCTCAGAAATGTTCATGTCAAAATATAGTTGCTGAACGTGTAGTGCCAAGCTTAGATTTGTTGCCATAGCCATAACCACAGGGTAACACTAGATGGCAGCGTGAAGAGACTAAAACGTGTTTGTGAGTTTGTGTTATGTTGTTGTCCTAGGAGGTAAATATTCAGCTAAAAATGTTTAATAGTATTGAACAATACAATGAGCTCTAATTTACAGCAGAGTGGCAGAACCCCAGTGGTTTATACATCATTATTAAAAAAATAAGTAGTCTAGAAAACCTCCATCCAACGCAGCTGGAGTATCAGAACTTAAAAAAAAAAGTTGTTGTTGATCTGAGCTCGCTCAGGCAGTGGTTGTGGCTGTGTGTTAACACTATCAGGCCACTGATCTAATATTCATTAAAGGCACAGCAACACTGTTTCAAAGGTTGAACTGAATTCCGATGCCTTCAGTCAGTCACGTTCTGCCTTTTCGGTTGCATTGTATGCAGTTTGAGATCACGGGTGGCCCTCCATGCCAATCCTATAAAAAGTCTGTCAGTACATCACCGTCCTCATAACGTCTCGTTCTCCAGCAGTTTGTTAAGCCCGTTGCAGATTTTGGTGAGGTGAGGTTTGAGGGGCCCAGCTGGGTTGTAAAGCTGGGTGAGGAGCTCAGGGTCAGCGTAATGGTTGAAGACGTGATTGATGCGTCCGTGGGATTTTGCTGTGAGGTGAGTATTTACAAGCTTCAAAAGCATGTCCCGACTTTCTTTCAGGATCCCCGACATAACCGCCTTGTCAAATGTGAAATCTACCTGAAAAGGGAAAGAAGAGACTTCAGTGAGCATAAAGTACAAAAATATGGCTTTGTTTAGAACTGCACCACTTCATTTGTTAAAAAAGCTGGAAGCACATTTTTTGCCACTTAATTGACAAATAAATAATTAACAAATCAATCAATTGATCCTTTGATTTCTGTAAAAGAAAGTAATATCTTATGTCGTATAATATCAGATCAGATCAGACCACATCTTATCAATCGTATATCTTAAGCCAGAGGGTGGCACCCAAAACATAATCATATGAGTTGTCAACCCAAACAGTAATCATATTAATTTCCCGAATGTTAGTTGTCAATGGTCAATGTATGTTACAATGTTGTTCATTTAATTGTTTTACCACCTTATACAGTGCCAATATATACAGGGTTTGGACAATGAAACTTAAACACCTGGTTTTAGACCACAGAATTTATTAGTACTGTTGTAGGGCCTACTTTTGCGGCCAGTCAGGCACCACTTTGTCTTGGGAGTGACAGATGTAAGTCCTGCAGAGTGGCCAGAGGGATTTTGAGCCATTCTTCTTTCAGAACAAAGGCCATGTCACTATGTGATGCTGCTGGAAGAAAACGTTTTCTGACTGGCTCAAAGTGGCTCAAAAATATTTAGATGTGGTGACAGCCACGCCATGTGAGATGTTCAACTTCACTTTTATTTTAATCAAACCATTCTGTCTCAAGTCTTGCTGTGTGGATTGATGCCTAATCATGCTAATACACGGCACACCCTTTAGGGGACAATGTCTAAACCATTAGGTGCACATGGTCCTCCAGAATGGTTCGGTAGTCCTTAGTTAGCAGCACAGGATAGGGAATGCCATGATATTGCACCCCAAACGATCACTGATCCACTGAACCACCCCAGTGCTTCACTCTGGGCAGCAACTTGCTCTAGCAACTAGCACCACAAAGACTTGCTCTCCTGGTCACAGATGAGCCAGCAAGGCGCTCACAAACAATTTGTCCTCTTTTGAACCCTGATATGTCTCCCCAGCCCGTTCTCATCTTTTAACGTCATATAGAATGCTATATGCAAAAACGGCGCTATACTACGCACATGGCACCCTTTATCGTTAAAGGGTTAGTTCACCCAAAAATGAAAATTAAGTCATTAATTACTCACCCCCATGCTGTACCAACCCCGTAAGACCTTCGTTCGTCTTCGGAACACAAATGAAGATATTTTTGATTAAATTTGAGAGCTGTATAACTACCAGATTGGCTCCTAAAGGACTGCCTCTTGACGGCCCAGAAAGTCAATGAAGAAAATGTTTAAATATCCCAAGTGACTACCGTGGCTCAACTATAAGTTTATCAAGCGAAGACAATACTTTTTGTGCGAAAAAACAAACAAAAATAACGACTTTATTCGACTATTCCTTTTCTTCCTTGTTGGCCTGAAACGAGACTTTTCAATACGATTACGATTTCCACGATGCATGCGCGAGAATTGCGATCTCCTTTAACTACTTCAGTTCAGTTCTCGCGCATGCGTCGTGGAAATCGTATGGAAGTCTCGTTTCAGGCCAACAAGGAAGAAACGGAATAGTCGAATAAAGTCGTTATTTTTGTTTGTTTTTTCGCACAAAAAGCATTCTCGTCGCTTGATAAACTTATAGTTGAGCCACTGTAGTCACATGGAATATTTAAACATTTTCTTCATTGACTTTCTGGGCCGTCAAGAGCCAGTCCCTTAGACAGTCTATGTGGTAGTTATGCAGCTCTCAAATTTAATCAAAAATATCTTCATTTGTGTTCCGAAGAAGAAACAAGGTCTTACGGGGTTGGTACAGCATGGGGGTGAGTAATTAATGACTTTTAATGAACTAATTAATGAATTTTCATTTTTGGGTGAACTAACCCTTTAATATAACACGCAAATCCAAGACGTCATAAATCCTTTAGCGTGAATATGACACGCAGACCCTACCCCACACCTAAACTTAGCCCTCACAGCGCGTGTTATATTAACGATAACGGATGCCATGTGTGTAGTAAAGCGCCGTTTTTGCATGTAGCGTTCTATATGACGTTAAAGGTTGAGAATTGCATTGGTCTCCCATTATGTTATGAAGATTGCAATATTTTATGTATGGACCAGTGTGGGACTTTCACACTCTGCTCTTACTGATGGAATGTAAAATCAGAAGATCATTGGCCACCAGGCCGTACATATACAGTAGAGGCTATACATACACTATATCAGCCAGTCTTTCATTTATTTGTACAATGAAACTGAAACACTGCCAATATAGTGTTGGAGGTTTCATACCGTTGAATTAATTTAATGGAACATAAATTCAGAAAATACTGCTCAAAGATGTTAGCTGTTGTGTACCTCGTGGAAACTGATGGCTGTCATGGCTCCTTGGCGCAATTTCTTTTGGAAATTCTGGGCAAGCTTTAGCTCCTCATCATTGAATCGATTGTGCCTGAAAAGTACTGCTATTTTCACCACCACCTTAATGAGGTCTTTCACCACTTTCTGGGCCTCTGAGCGGTTCCCACTGTACTCTTTTGACACACGGTAGAGCTCATCTAGAATCTCACTGCTGGTGTCGTCGATAAACATCTGTACCACAGACTTGTTGGCCATTTGGCTCAGGATCTTTTTCTGGGCCTTGAGAGCCATTTCCTTGGAGCTGAATGCCTCCATATCTTAAAAAGGAAAAAAAAAGATTAATAGTAAAGCATGAGACTAGCATAATAACAATGTCATGTAAAATGGCATTATCACATGGTGAAATTTCTGAAATATTCTTATGATTAACTGTGAATTTTCCATTGAATTTTATTTCTGTTTGTGTATTGGTAAGAGTGTCAGCCTTGGGAGAACTCCCACCATGGGGAAGTCCCCTTACAGTGTAACTTTAACACTTTCTTTTCTTCAGGGGAAAGCTCATGCCATATAGGACCTCATCATTGCCCACACATCTCATAAACAACACTAATTGTTCTCAAGACTCTCATGACGTGTCATCATATCCAGCACTAGACTCAATGCTGTTCAATGTCATCCAAACATCTGTGATCAGTGTGACTTATAGCATTCTGTATTTCATCATGTTTAAATTTACATGATGTTGTTGTGCAGTATAATTAAATGCAATAATATTAAAGGGTTAGTTCACCCAAAAATGAAAATTAAGACATTAATTACTCACCCCCATGCTGTTCCAACCCCGTAAGACCTTCGTTCATCTTCGGAACACAAATAAAGATATTTTTGATTGAACCTGAGAGCTAGATCAGTCCTGATAGACTGCCTAAGGGACTGGCTCTTGACGGCCCATAAAGTCATTAAAGAAAAGGGTTTAAATATTCCATGTGCATACAGCGGCTCAATTATAAGTTTATCAAGCGACGAGACTACTTTTTGTGCGAAAAAAACATAAATAACGACTTTATTCCACTATTCCTTTACTTCCTTATGGGCGCATGCGCAAGAACTGAGACGAGGACGTTCTCATTCGTCTACTTCTTGTTACCGGCTGCTCACCGCTCAGGAGTTTTACCGCCACTTACCGTATAAAATGATGATCCATATATAAGGCGCTCCGGATTATAAGGAACACTGTTTTTTTTGAGAAGATTAAAGGCTTTTAAGTGCACCTTATAGTGCGGAAAATACGCAAATTGAAAAGCGTATGTACAGCGCGCATCTTCCTCTGCTTGTAAACAGAAAGTTTTGCGCTTCCAGCTATATCAGCACATCATCTTATACGGTAGGGGGCGGTAAAACTCCTAAGCGGTGAGCAGCCGGTAACAAGAAGTAGACGAATGAGAACGTCCTCGTCTCAGTTCTCGCGCATGCGCCCATAAGGAAGTAATGGAATAGTGGAATAAAGTCGTTATTTATGTTTTTTTTGCACAAAAAGTAGTCTCGTCGCTTGATAAACTTATAATTGAGCCGCTGTATGCACATGGAATATTTAAACCTTTTCTTTAATGACTTTATGGGCTGTCAAGAGCCAGTCCCTTAGGCAGTCTATGTAGGACTGATCGAGCTCTCAGATTCAATCAAAAATATCTTTATTTGTGTTCCAAAGATGAACGAAGGTCTTACGGGGTTGGAACAGCATGGGGGTGAGTAATTAATGACTTAATTTTCATTTTTGGGTGAACTAACCCTTTAACTGAACTTTATGCATTTTGGCTGATGTAGAACACAGCATAGCTTCGGATTGCTTCACAGATTGCATAGTCAGGAGAACGTGCAAAGACATGTATGGAAAAAACCCTCATTGCATTGTACTCACAAGTTCCTACATGACTCTTCAGCTTGTATCATGAAACAGGCGTCTATGTGCTTAAATATGTTCTTCGATGTATTAATGCAAATTTGAGGTCTTATACTTATACTTATATATTTTCTACGCTCTAGAGCTCTTGCATTGTTGATTATCTTTTTGTACAGCATTTACTAAAAATTCTCTACAGATATACAAATGCAATAACTGCAAAGTATATTAACATGCAAATGACATGCACTGTTTTATTTTAAATGAGTCAAGACATGCCCAAAGTGATGTCATATTTCAAAGCGTATTAGCTCTGTTTTGCTTTTTAAATCTAATTCTGTTTATGGCGAACCAACCTGATTAAATTTTAATGCAGTTAGAGTTTCATTTCCTAATGAACTCTATTCAATTAGAGTGCATTAGAATAGCCATTATGTTCTGTGACATGGAACATCAAAACAACTACATAAATACTGATTTGAACAAATCTTCAAAACTGTGAAAGCAGCATAATCCTATTTAACACCCACTATACTTCTCATTTACTCTAATTAGAGCATAAAACGGATCTGCTGTCTAGTGTTTGACCATGTCTACTTTTTTTTATTGGATTTTTTAAGAAAATAGATATAAAAAGTTGGTTCTGCTCTGGACTTCAACCTGTTCCTGGTCAGATCAGGCTTACTGGGCTTGATTTTCTTTGCTTTTTTGACTCTACATTACATAGTATTCTAAAATATAGTATGAAATACTATTTAAAACATAATTTTAAATAAGAAACCACAGTTTGTGTGTGAATAGTCAATCATGTGCGTCAGGCAAGAGTTCATATAATTTGTTTTGAAAAATAAAAGTACAATTATTTAATAATTGTAACAATTCTTCATATTTGTAAAATATTTTTTAATCTTAATATTATTTGAAAAAATACATTATTTACTAAAATAACATTTATTTATGAATAATAATTGGTTAATAATTGAATATTAATATTATTTGATAAAAATGAATTTAATACAGTGTAAATACTGTATATTTTTTAGGGCCCACACCGAGCTCATTCGTATCTGACAAGATGAGATATAAGCAACTTTACCTTAATTTGATTACAATTGACTTTTAATCCAAGAATCTTAGCTAAAAAGCATCTAAGGCAATCTAAGCTCAAGCAAATTCATTCATTTTATACCTGTTCAGTTATAATCAGCTGAAATTACCATCTGTATCAACTCTCCTGATTTAAAGGTTTGTCCCAGATAAGGTAAATATTTAGCATTCCTCAGATGACTTTCACGCATAGCCTGAAGCTCTCTCTCTCTCTCTCTTTGTGTTTGTGTGTGTGTTCACATGTGTGTAAAGCCCAGGGGATTTACAGGATGTGAGGAATCATGTTGTTCTTCCAACCTAAAGACCACAGTAGTCACCCTGTCATTACAAAGCAGCAAGCCACAGCACAAGCTCCAGTGACAGCATAGAAGAGACAGGTCAAAACCTGCATCTGAGATCCACAGCCTACTCTTTGGGGTTTTTGATTCAGAGGGGTATAACGTGATGTTTACAATAAAAATGATAGTGTGGAAAGTCATGTTTTAAAGAGGTAGTTCACCCAAAAATGAAAATTCTGTCAGTATTTACTCGCCCTCATGCTGTTCCAACCCCGTAAGACCTTTGTTCATCTTCGGAACACAAATTAAGATAATTTTGATTAAATCTGAGAGCTGGATCACTCCTGCATACAAGTCCATAGGCTTCTTGAGGAATTGAAACTTGCTGGCCTCAAATTTATTAAAGACATCGTTAAAATAGTCCAAGTGACTAGGCTACATCTTAAATTTATCAAATGACGAGAACAATTTCTGTGTGCAAAAATAACGACTTTATTTCAACTATTCATTTACTTTTCTCTCTGGCCCGAGTCAGGTTACTAGTTTAATAGCGTAAGCTTCTGTTATTGTACGTCACACGCATCACACACATGACCAGCGTCGGCCAATAGTGAGCCTACGTGTGACGTAGCCCTACGCTATCACACTACGTTAACTGACAAGAGGCGCATAGAGAAGGAAGTGAATAGTTGAAATAAAGTCGTTATTTTTGTTAGTTTTTGCGCACAAAAAGTATTCTTGTCGCTTGATAAAGTTACGATTGAGCCACTGAAGTCACTTGGACTATTTTAACGATGTCTTTAATAACTTTTCGAGGCCGGCAAGTTTCAATTCCTCAAGAAGCCTATGGAGTAGTATGTAGAGTGATCCAGCTCTCAGATTTAATCAAAAATATCTTAATTTGTGTTCCGAAGATGAATGAAGGTCTTACGGGGTTGGAATAACATGAGTGTAAATACTGAAAAAAATGTCATTTTTGGATGAACTAACCCTTTAAGTGTGTAAGTGGGACATATAGACATTTTCTGAATGGCTCTTGGCTAATTT
Source organism: Pimephales promelas (assembly GCF_988280905.1). Classification (NCBI taxonomy): domain Eukaryota; kingdom Metazoa; phylum Chordata; class Actinopteri; order Cypriniformes; family Leuciscidae; genus Pimephales; species Pimephales promelas. The sequence continues at coordinate 23,405,593 of NC_142780.1, forward strand.
AAAATGATTAAAAAAAACAACAACAACAACTCCTGCTTAATCCAGTCTAAGATGGTGTACTGATCTTAAATTTAAACATTTTTTAGGTAGGCTAAGCTGGTCTTCAGATAGCCTCCCTCTAAAACCAGCCAACAGACCAGCCTGGGCATCCAGGTGACACCAGCATAGGTTGATGGTAATTTTAGCTGGGAGAAAACTACCTAAATGATCCGAAACCTGCATGGAATTAAACTGGTTTATAATGATGTTCTTCATTAACAAAAAGACAATGGTCTTTCTGATTCAGCTGATTGACTGCGAAACCCCAGCTGGTTTAGCTAGTTAAGTTGCCTGATCAGCATCCAAAACACAACATATGCAGATCTTTTCAGCCTGGTATTCTCTAATAACCGGTTTAGACTCATTATTCCGAGAAAATCATTAAAGAATCAGGCCTTGTATGCGCATGTTTTAAACAGTTTCTACACTGACATGCATGTAATACGGCGAGTGTGTTGCTTGTTCTTGTGTAATGTGTCTCCCCCTCAGTATATCCCCACAGCACAGTAAGTTTTGAGTATGTGATTATTACATACCCCCTTATTACCCAATACAACCTGTATGTTTTTTTAAATGTGCATTTTCATTCTATGCATGGGGTAAAGGTCTAGTGTTGTTTTTCTTTGTAAAGTTAGCACTCATATGCATGTGTGAGTCTCTCACTCATCCTGAGAAGTTGTTTTGTAATATGATCAAACAATGTACAAACCTGATCAGAAGGGAAGTGAAACTCTGGGCTTTTTGGCACAACTTTCCCCCCAAATTTTTCAGTTAAACCCACAACAGCTTATTTCTCTTGACACATGGCACATGCTGCTACAAAAAAGCTCACAATCTATCCATAGCCTGAGTTCACCAGGGTTAAGACACTGTGACCCTGAAGATGAGGCATCACACTCTTTATTTCAATACGAGGTTCTTCAGATTATAACAGAGACTGGACGTTGTTTCGTTTATAAAAGGTCCAGCGAATGAAACATCAACTACAGTGTTTTAGTTGTTTAACATGGGAGTGGTTGAACAGAAAAAACAAGTTTCAACTTGACATTATTGTCTACAAACCTCCATATGTTTAAAGCAGACACTTTTAACCAAAGCAACTCTGTACAATTAAAGTCTTTCTTGCTGTTAAAACAGAATATTGACCTCTTTTTAATCTTAACAACTTCTGGAAGAGCCCCATAATCCATTGAAGTAACAACATCTCGTGTACATAATCACAGAGCTCTCTATGATGTAGGAGAGGGCAGAGGTCAAGACCAAGACAAACTTACCTGGCTTTTCTCTCGTTCAATCTCCCTCTTCTGTTTGAACTCTCTTTCCTCCCTGAGCGCTCAGATCAGGTGTTTGAAATCCAGCATGTGAGTGATGAAATAATCTCCTCAGACAGGTGAAATCAAAGAAAACTCTTCTACAAACTCTTTTGTGCTGTAACAAGCTCTCTGTAACAAGATAATTTGACTTGTACTTCCTTGAGGAACTAAATGTATAAGACACACCCATGAGTGTGCCTCTCTCTCTCTCTCTCTCTCTCTCTCTCTCTCTCTCTCTCTCTCTCTCTCTCTCTCTCTCTCTCTCTCCACCCTGTCAGTGAGTTAGCTGCTGACATGGTGTGTCTGCTTGCCCTGACAAGTGCAACCCTTGTAAAGAATTCAGCAGTAATCCTGGATGCGGCCTAGTGAAAGGAGAGGTTTTAGCCTCTTTGTGATAAGTAGAACGGGTATGCAGCCACTGTCATCACAAACACTGCTGTTTCTCAATAAAATGTCCATAAACATTATTATTGGATTCAAATTGTGATATTTCATTTATTATGTTCTATATTAAGTTATATTTTCTAATCTGGAATGTCGCTAGCAAACAATGAGTCGCTAGCCAACAGCAGCACTCTTGGAAATGTGGCCAATCAGATTTGAGGACTGGACACTAAATGAATAAATAATACATTATTTATATATAATTTTTTTCAAGAGAACTGGGGTGTGTTTTCCATGATAGTGTTGTTTGCTTATTGACCACTGTCTCAATGTTTTGCACCTGCAAAACCACGATATTATTTTGCACTGAGTAACACTCTCACTTTGCATGACCAGTTATTTGTTTATACAGTAAAACAACAACAACAGAAATATTATTGATTTTATGCAAATTGGATAATGCTCAGTTCCTAGATTTTTTTTTCTTTTTACGTTTATGTGCCAACTAGGTCCAGCTTTATTTCTTTATATTATGAAGTTACTAACTTTTTTCAGTGCCATCATAATTTTTTGGCTACTTTAAAAAAACCTTTATATATAGTTTTAATTCTTTGAGATTAAATCTTAATCAGATATTATTATCACTTTGATAATAACAGACGGGAAAGGCTTCCTTTCCCACACTGGCTTTGCATATTCACTAAAGCCTTAAAAAAGCCTTAAAAATGTGTTTGCTCCTAATAAAGATTTATTTATTGATTTATTTGTATACACATATAATCACATAATATAAGTAGGCATATATATATATATATATATATATATACATATACAAGGTTAAAACACAAAAGTCCCTTTATAACTGTGCATATTATTTTCTAAAGCAGCTGATTATTTGATATATTCCATTTCATTTTAGAGGCCTAACAACCAATTACAACACACAGAGAGACTGTTGAGAGAGCTGGGTGATAACATTATTAATATTATTTGCCTCTTTCTTGTGCAAACTTCATTGTTTATTCACAAACATTACAAATCGCTGTACAATTAATTGGTCCTGTGTCATAGAAAGACACCCTCAGGGCTAATGTCTGTGCATTGGTAATGTCCATTCTAAAAATGGCTGCTTATCTGCCTGCTATCTGAATGGAAACCATCTGGACTTAAGCCCTAATGCATATAATAATGGACTAAAAAAGGAATCGATGCATCTGGCTCGACTCTTAAAATAAAAGTTTTTTTTTTTTTTACAATCATAGGTTAGGTCTATCAGCTGAATTCTCAAGTTACAACAGCTTTCTCTTTCAGTTGTGAGATTGAGGCTGAAAACATGACATGTGTTTTTCTGCAAAGCTAAGAGCATTCGGGCAAAGTAAGAATTAAGCTTGTCTCCAAGGCAACAGACAGGAAGTGTCGCTTAAGTGGTTTCCTGATGGCTTCCTCTTTATCGCTGAATGATATCTGACATGTTGTGTGTGTGTGTGCAAATGTTTAATGTGTTTCAGAGATAAAGCAATGAGTATCCAGTGCAGTTTGATGAATTTAACTTGACTGCCTTAATCTTTTATTCTTAATCTTAATCTTTTTTACATGTTTGATCAGTATCAACACATTTTCAGATTTCTGTTACATTTTCTTACATAATTTGTGTTCTTCCTTTTTTAAGTCTGAGCAGACTTACTTGACCGTAACAATGAACTTGTGGCATTGGAATATGTCGCATGTCACATTCTAAGTATGATGCTAGTGTTTCCTGGTTTATCTGGTATCTCATTTTGTTTGTGTGTGTGTGTGTGTGTGTGTGTGTGTGTGTGTGTGTGTGTGTGTGTAGGCCTGTCTGAACGTAGGTGTATGTCTTCGGGTGAATGTGTTCACGTGCTTTATTTAGGTCACTTGAGATTATCTGATATGTTTGCAAGTATGTGTTTCATGGCAATTTTACAGTGCTCATCAAACAATAAATTCAAACATAATCTGTAAACAATTACATTTAACATTTTAGATATACAACAAACTCACTGTTGTTACAGTAACCGAATGAATACAGGGATTTGGCACATCTGTATCATAGTGAAGCTCTCTAAAGTTCAACATAAATATAGTAACTGTATACATGCAAATGTTCTTATATAGTCAAAAGATAGATTAATTTTAATACATCACATCTGTTAACTGTCACCCTCCTGCTAGCGGGATATTTAAGGTTACTTCAATATTTTCCTACTAAATCTTAATCTAATCATGGCAAACTATATCGTTTGAAAGGTCTAAGACTCAAGAATACATATTTGTTGATGATTTAGCAGAAAAAAATATATGTTGAAAGAGTAATGGATTAATATATGGCGCATCAGAAAAATCTGTATCATTACAGGAGTTTTCAACTTTGTAACAAAAAGTCAACCACACTTTTAATCATTCAAACTTTGATTTGCTAAACGTTCACAATAAAACATATATAATCTAGTATTTGTCAATAAAAAAAAAAAATATTATCCTCTTATCACTTAAGAGGATAATATTCTTTATTATCGTATCACTTATCACTCTTTTCGTATCACTTTTTTATTACATCACATTTAGTAGTTATTATAAATTAGGTATCATTTGAATGCTTACAAACTCAGAATTCATCCTGTGAAAACTTTTGAAATTGAATGTTGCGTTACCATGGAAACGTTACTCTAAATTATTTTATCAGGCTCCGTCCCTTTTGGGCATCATCATGTTTCATAATTTACGATCAAAACCTTTTCTAATCATGTCAAAACACATATTGTTAGAAAGGTCTCAAGGTTCCATATTTTGTGACAGAAGTGAAATTTATCTTTATTTTATGGCAGAATGCACACTATTAAATTCCATGGATTTCAATGTCACCCGGTGGCTATTTTTGACATTACGCCCAAACAAAATCTCATGGGAACTTACATTTTTGTGATATCAACTTCAGATTTGGAACACAACTTGGTTAGATATATAGCTTGGACTTTCTGTCATTTTTAGGCTGAAACCTATATTTCATTTATATATATATATATATATATATATATATATTCTAATGAAATAAAAAATATATATTTGATTTAATTTTCATAACAATAAACTTTATATTAATTTAACTTAATTTATATTAATTTATTAAATTATATTAATATAACTTAATTATATTTAATAATATTAATTTGTTCCACTTTTATTCCACTGCCAATAGTCTTCTTTTAAAAGAGACCAACCGCAAGTCTTCAGGGTCCACAGGGTTCACGAATTACAACCGTTTAAGTTTGGGTAGTGCATTTACAAGTCAAAGCTCAAAAAGGGGGGTGACAGCAAAACATTCAAATACAATTATTCAAACTATTTAAAGAGGAAGTAGCAGCCGAACTGCATTTGGACATCCTCTCTTATTTTCGATTTACTGTCAAATTGTGATCCAAATACATCATGGAATTTAGTTACCACCAGTATTTTATTTGACACTAAGAAGTATCTTATCATGGCAAGAAGACATCTAAGAAGGAGTCTGCATGAAAAAAATAAGGTTTATGTACCACAGTCAGCATTATTCACCAGATTTATTCCCAAAATTTACTTTTAAAATTCAAGCTGTAAAGATTCACTAATATAATAAGTACTATTTTATGAATCTTCCCCTGGATATTTACAGCAATTTGCAGGCTGTGCTTCGCATAGGGATGTTCGCTGGTAATCGTGAGTACTGGCTTCTGAAACTGTGCTTTGTGTTGTTAAGCTCTGTAGCTGCATTCTCCTGGCCACCAGCAGGCGGAGTGCTTTCCTTTGCATTTTCTACCTTCCCTTCTTTGTTATTCTTTGTCCTTTTAACCTTTTCTTTGTCCTGCTGGGACTCATTGGTGAATGTGTTTGGGTCTGGAGTGCCCTCTAGTGCTGGCAGGGCATCAGGGGGCAGGTCAGTGGGAGTAGGCTTGCCCTCAGCCTGCTCCTCATTGGGGGTGTTCAGGTTTGATGGGGAATGTTTGCTGTTGGAGCAAGAGGACCTGGACGAAATTACATTTAAGATGGAAGACAGAAACACAACTGTTAAGCATGATGGAAAGACATGATCAATTGAATGTTAAGCATGATGGAAAAACATGATCAATTGAAAGGCATAAGGTTATGGCCTATGGCAGGTAATTCATATCATCATGTTTAAGGCATCAAAATGATTCATTATAAATGGCAGAGAATATGAAGTGAAAGATATTCGCTTAACAGCAAAACCAGCAACTTGCATTATGTTTTGTGTTTTCTGGTACAGTATGCTAAGTGTCATCCTCGACTAGCAAAACATCCTTGGTTACCTACCTTGCTTTTCAACCAGTTTTACCAGTTTTGTAAACTTACTAGAATTCTGGTCTTTTTTCAGCTGCGTAGATCACATAGTTGTTGTGCTTTGACTTGTGTTTTTCCAAACTCACCCATTTGAGCTTCTGTCCTCTGAGTCTTTCTGCTCATTGCTGTATCTGAGCTCTGCTGGAGTCTTAAATGACAGATCTTGCTTCAGCCAATATGTCTTCATATAACCTTTACCCTGAATCAAGAGGGATTACATTTGATTTCACACCACTTTATTTGTTTGCAGTATGAGTAATATAATGTCATATACAAAAAAAAAAAACAGTATTTATTTGAAAAGTTTTACACAAAGTATTGAATGGTACTTTTAGACATAATGCAGATAGATAGATAGATAGATAGATAGATAGATAGATTGGTACCTTCATGGTACATATTTGTACAATTATGGTACCAATATGCACCCTTTAGGTACAAAAGTACACCTTTTTGAAAAGGTACCGCCCCAGTGACAGATTTTGTACCTTTTTTTCTGACAGTGTATGAGGAAACACATATAACATGTGACACATATCCAAATACATATACAAACACACATCAAATGTGAAAACCTCTTTATGTAACCCCTCATTTATATTTATATGTAACCCCCCCGCATTTATATTGCTCAATGCAACTGTTTTTGGGAAGACTTTGGTCCATGGATGTCTTGGATTAAACTGTGGTTAGGCCCGGACTATGTTATGCTACGTTATGATTGTGAATTAATTTAAACACTACCATTGGAAATTTAGGGTCAGGAAGATTTTTGTTAAAAATGTATTTTCTTTTGAACGTTCTTTTAATCAAAGAATTTTGGAAAAAAAATTATCACAGTTTCTAAAAAAATATTAAGCAGCGCAACTGTTTTCAACATTCATAATAATAACTAATGTTACTTGAGCACCATAAAACACTTCTTAAAAGAAAAAAAAAACATTGTTTCATTGGTGTTTCATTAGTTTTGGAAGTTTTAAAGTGCAGAACATTGTTGATAATGACAGTGAAGATGTTGGTGATGATAATTATGTACAGTACCTTAACAAAAATCTTTCCACGTTCCTCAATGATGTATGGCTCATGCTCCAGATGGTCTTTGGTGGTTTGACTGATGTGAATTTGCATGCCCTAGCCAGAGAGAGAGAGTAAAATTAGCTGTTTAATTAACTGTATTTCCTGTAAAATATCATTTAAAATGACTTATTATTTATTTCATGATAAGACAGTTTTGTACAGTTATTTGAGGCTGTTCATTTCTAGTCTCAGTACAGCATAAGAAAGTGGCCTACCACGCCATTTGACTCCATCCGGGAAGCCGTGTTCACAGTGTCTCCGAACAGACAATACCTGGGCATTTTCAGACCCACCACCCCTGCCACCACCATTCCAGAGTGAATGCCTGTGTGAAGACCAAAACAAAAGCCTTTAGCTGGAGCATGAAGAGTTTAAAACATTGTGTGGCACTGGCACGCATACAAATTATGAATACTTCAGATGAAAGGGTTGTTGTTTTGTTATGCATGGAATACTGTGTGAGTCCGGGTGCACATACCAACACGGATCTGGATGTTGTCCCCGGTGGAGGGGTCTTTTAGGTGATCAATGGAGCTCAACATATCTAGAGCCATGTCACAGATGTGGTGGGCATGAAATGTGGTTTTATTGGGCACACCTGCCACCACCATGTAGGCATCCCTAATGGTCTCCACCTGAGTGAGCAAGAGCGTTAGTTGAGTTTTATTACGCACTCAATTTGAAGCGCTTTAATAATGACAATAAATATGGAAGGTACTGTACTTAATTCAAAATTAGAACTTTTTATTAAAAAATAGGGATGATATAACAATTCTGGCAGATATTTTCTGGTATTTACCAATATTTACATCTGAAATTATTTTTAAGGCCATGGTCGATATTAAAGACTGATTTATAATGGACATTATAATAAATGGTTATTCATTTTGAGATTTGACAAATATTACAAATACTTATATTTTAAAGTTTGGGGTCAGTGCGATTAAAAAAAAAAAAGGGAAATACATTTTTTCATTCAAGGATGCATTAAATTGATACATATAATGATACAAAATATTTATATTTACAATAAATGCCGTTCTTTGGGAATTTAAAGAAAAATGGGGAAAAATGTATCATGGTTTCCACATGAAGCAGCACAACTGTTTTCAACATCTATAAAAAAAAATTTCTTGAGCAAATCAGTAGAATGATTTCTGATGCATTGTGTGAAGACACATTTCCATTTTAAAATATATTAAAATAGAAATAGCTATTGCCAATATTAGATTATAGAATAATCTAATTTAGTGCAATAACCGATATGGTTGTGATAAATATCGTGCCTCACTTGTAAAAAAAAAAAAGGTTTTGTTTTGAAGGTCTTTTATGTCAAAGAACATGTTGTGTCAGTGGAAAAGTTGCCTTTGTTGGAGTTTCTTATGTTACCTTATAAACATTGTGCTTCTCGCTGAGTGTGTCAAAAACGATGTAGATCTCGTTTAACATGTCCACCACCTGCATGGGGCTGATATGGATACAGATCTCATTAAACTTCACCACATCGCTGAACAGGATGGTCACGTCTGGGAACACCTGGAGGGAGATAACAGATCAAGAACAGCGCTTAATAACAGCAGGACAGCACTAGAGGAAAAAAGAAAGTGCTTTTCATCATAATTCATTAACCCTCTTGAGATTTTGATCTCAATGGTCAGTCTATACTAAGTGAAATTCATCTCAACTGTGTGTTCAATTGTGTTTAGAAGTGTGTTTAATGCGTGGTTTGGCATGTACCTGACACGTCTCCAGGGCTGTGATGCCCTTACGCAGTCTGTCCGCCACTGCTTTTGGTATCATGGCATACAGCAGGGAGTCTCCTCTCTTCTTCTCCTCGTCCAGTTTTTTAATGATCTCCTGCAGCTGTGCATATTTCTGCTGCTCCTGTAGGAGGCACAGTCAGAGATCGGCCTGTCATTTCTAAATGCAATAACAACAGACTCAACTGTGTTTAATAATTGGCTTAATAGACTTGAGTCAGTCCATACTGGAAATTCTGTTATAAACTCCTGCATTTTAAATATAATGTGTCTCTTTAAGGATGGGATTTTGGGCCCGGTTGCATCAGTGTGACATTTATACCTGGTCAAGTGCCAGTTGCAGCTCTGCTGATTGCTGTGTTCCAGCCAGGATGAGCTCTCTGCTTGAGTCGTGCAGGTTTAAATCGTTGACGTAAACACCCATTTTTATCATATCCTCCACTGTCTCAATACTGTACAAAGGAGAATATTTTTTAATAAAGACTACAACATATGCAACTGTAATCTTTTTATTAAAACTATTTTTTTATGCCGGTAAACTGTTTCTACAGAGAGATCTGACAATTGTAATTGTTTTTAAGGACATATTTGTTGCTTTTGGATGCTTAGCATTTTTGCTGCAGTGTTGGATGCTGTCCAATGTAAATGTAGAACCTGTTTTATTCTCAGAGGTCAGAGAGAGAATGGAAAATGGTCATTTTCAAACTAAATATTGACTAAAAAATCTACGAGAATATAGGATATGGTCCCTTTGAAATGACTTGGCAGAGAACTATCGATTGCCGGTTTAATGTGGCAGTAACTAAACTAATGTATTAGCTCAGACTACAATGTTGCAAAAGTGTGAGATTATGAAATCTTACATGGGAGTTCCTAGAAAGATGAGGGAGTCCCACTGAGGCACGTACTTCATCTGGCCCTTTAGATGAAGAGGCTTTTTAGGGGGCTCCCGCATGTCTTCAAATATTGTTTCACTGCATTTGCCTGAACAAGAGAGAAGTTGAATTTTTCATTGCATAGACAAAAGATTTGCATCGCCAGACTGATCTCATGAAGTAGCGTGTGTGACACGGCAATTCGTATTTCCATTTTTGGCGTGCGATCAAGACGCATAATCGCTTTTCAGCGTGTTTATGAAAGCCGTTGACTTAACGTTATTACTGTATATATAAATATATGACTTACCTCAACCCCGTCCCTAAACCTAACCGTCACTGGGGTTAATGGGAAAAAAAAAAAAAAGGATCGCTCCCCAGACGTAGATCTACATTTTGCTTCGTTTCGCACAGACATTTGATGGCGTGTACGGACACGCGGAATCACTTGGACGTTAATGGCGTAGACATACACGCATACACTCGGATACACGCGGATAGCTCAAAATGCGTAGAGATAACATGCCACTTGACTCGAAAGTGGCGTGTATGTTAACGCAAAAGTCATGATGTCATGTTGGCATCCCTTTGGATGATCAAGACTAGAGACACTTTCTGAGGTTCCCAAAACACTTTAAATAATGATTTTAATCTCATTGACTATAGAATTTCTCAGTGTTGTCTTGGATCAGAGTTATGCCACACAAGTGTTCTTTTCTTGAATGTTTTGAAACAATGTCTAGAAAGATGTCAGTGGAACTCATTCAGACCATCACTTTTCTGGATTGTGTCTTACCGGTGACAGTCTGAAAAGCCAGCAGCTCGATGTCCTCTCCTCCAGAATTAGCTGAGCTGCTGTACTGAGTCAGAGTGCCGCTGTATTCCTGATCTGTCCCCTTCATTTCCTCCATCACTTTAATATCTGAGAGAACAGCAGAGGCACAGTCACAGAAGTCAGCATGAGACATTATCTGCTTTAATCCGTGTAGATCTGTGTAGGCTAGAGGGTTAGATGGATTTCATCCACCAGCTAGAGTACCCTTGATTTGCACTAGAGGGCATCCCATCTTCTTTGCTTTCCCATCATGAACTACACTTCCCATAACCCATTGCCTGGACTCATTATTGATTTATCACTTCTACCTACGTGTCATTACCCTTGTTTACGGAAGCCCTGAACCGCAACCTAAAAAAAAAAAAAGTCGGTAAAAAAAAAAAAATCTTAAAAAATAAAATAAAAAATCTAGCATTTCAAGATTAAAGTCGAAATGTTTCGAGATTAAAGTCGGAATTTTTCGAGATTAAAGTCGAAATGTTTCGAGATTAAAGTCGAAACGTGCATTCATAACAGTGCGCGTCCACGGGCTCAGAGCGCGCGCGTGTGTGTGAAGTCGAACTGCCATGGATAAAACAAAAAGTAGCTTTTTACTTTTATCTGGGCTTTCAATAAAATTCTACACACGTCACACGTGCTAGTGGCAGTGTTTCTGAGTTGTTTTCGTGCTTGTCTAGTCAACACTATCTGGGTCGAGAACACAACAGTAACTGTTCGGTCTCCCTCTTCACCGTAAATACGCTCTGGATACATTTTAAGTGCATCATTCTGTATCCAATCATTTGGCCGGATCCTGTGATTTCCTACGATTTAATAACCACTTATGGTTGAGGAGAGATTCTCTGATATGATTGTAAAGCACTTTGAGTGTAGGCATATATGAAAGCGCTATATAAATGCCCTATTCATTCATTCATTCATTCATAAAACTGGATTTCTCCATCCAGCACGAAAACACCTCAGAAACACTGCCACTAGCACGTGTGACGTGTGTAGAATTTTGTTGAAAGCCCAGATAAAAGTAAAAAGCTACTATTTTGTGTTTATCCATGGCAGTTCGACTTCACACACACACACGCGCGCTCTGAGCCAGTGGACGCGCACTGTTATGAATGCACGTTTCGACTTTAATCTCGAAACATTTCGACTTTAATCTCAAAAAATTCCGACTTTAATCTCGAAACATTTCGACTTTAATCTCTAAACATTTCGACTTTAATCTCGAAATGCTAGATTTTTTTTTTTTTTTGATTTTTTTTTTTTTACTGACTTTTTTTTTTTTTTTTTTTTAGGTTGCGGTTCAGGTTCAGCGCTTCCGTACTTGTTAACTCTATCTATATAAGCCCTGTTTATTCAGTCATTCATTGCAAAGTCTTGTATCTTGTCACACTGCATTCTGTGTGTTATTTTCTGGTTTTCTGTTTCATGGTTTTGAGATCTTCTGCTTGTTTCCCTGGATTTGCCAGTGTCCTGGATTGTTTGCCCTGTGATTCTAGACTGCTCAAATAAAGCTGCATTTTGATCCTCAACCCCTTGTGGATGTGGATGCTTACATGCTATTAATGTATCTGATTTCTGATGTCAACACCTCTACGGTTCTTGTTCTGATTAGTACATTATAATACATTTCTTCAAGATTCTAAAAGAATAGAAAGTAAAATAGATTTTTTTTTGTAACAGTTTTTGCCTTTACTGTAACTTTTAATCGATTTACTCAAATGAAGAATAATTTCTTAAAAATATCTCTCTTGCTGACCTTTGCTTGAGTGAATCGTGTCACTGACTTTATTATTTTTATTTAACGTGATCATTTTTGCTGCAGACTCTAATATAATGTATTCTGCAGAATTCCACATATGACCCCACAGTGAGTGTAAAAATGGTTTAACCAAAACAGAATACACACTGTACCTCGCTCTTCTTTTTTAGGTTTTTCACTCTCCTCTTTCTCCTCTGGTTCTTCTTTGTTGAGTTTAGGGATGTTGACCTTCTGTTTGCTCTCCACCACAGCCTTAGACAGCAGTTCAAACACATTGTTGAGGTGGGTGTAGATCTGAAAGAGCACACACCAACAAAGCACCTTTTCAGGACCCAAATGGCAAGAGCATGAAAAGGAAGCATACAACATTTTTTTTTTAAAACGCCTCATCTCTAAGTTGTTGGTTGTTACTTTTATAGTGCTTTGGATCTATCCTCCAACCTTCCAGCTCACTCACATTATCCCAGCTGAATTCCAGCATGGGTCGCACCAGGGTAAACTCCTCATCAACCTTTTTACCCTGCAGATCAGAAAACACCTCTTTCAAACCATCTCCTATCCGATACATGGTCATGTCCCTGCGGAATATTACGCTGAAGGGGAACATGTCAAAAAAGATTCCTCTCTTCATGGGCAGTTTCTCATAGCCTGGAGCTGTTTTCTGCTGGGGCATGCGGTGCTTAAACGCAGCGTTGTCAAAATTCATCTTGTACACCTTCAGAGAGAGTGAGAAGATAAAAAATGTGAGAAATAAAGAATAACAGAGCAGGGTTTGTGTATACAGAGGAAGGTAAATGTCTCGTCTGTTTGGACTCTTACCACATATGTCATTTTCTCTGTTTCCTCTTTGGATAGAATCTCCACCTCAATGTCTGTGTTGTAAAACTGTCGACCCACCTGAGAGAGCTGCCCTACAGAGGACCCACAACAGATTAAAAAAAAAAAGGCTGACTAGCTTTTATTGTCTAAGATCTAGTCGAACATTATTTTATCACATCTCATTGATTCAACTTTACTTTCAGATCATTATTTTAACAATAATGTTGCACATCTCTCAGGAATTTTAATATGCAGTTTAATATGCAGCAAAGAACGCATGCAGAGATCACCATTATGCTCATCCTGTTAATATGGTAACTGTTCATTCAGTAAATGATGTACAAAGCAGATTTAATAAGTAGGAAACAATTTGTCTCAGATGTATCATTTTTTAAAATGTAAATTATATTAGTTGTAACTTGGTGTAATCGGATGGAAATCTTAATACTTGGCCTGTAGTTTTTATTGTTGTTAAAAGTTCATTCTGGGCCTTGACTTTGCATTATTAGTGACTATTTCTTCAGGATACGTTTTTACGTCAGTAGGTGGCAACAGGATACTGTTTGAATGACTGTTAGTGACTTATTGAATCATTCAATAAACCAATTTGTTCTGATTCATTTAGGAATGAAACAAGCAAGGGCTGCGTTTACACTTGGAATGAACATGCGACCACCGTGATCCGATCTAGCAGATCATTAGCCAATCAGGACATGGGACCTTCTTCAGATAATGTTGTACAATTAAAATGAAAAATGACACACACAGTATCATGAGAGACTAAATAAACTGTTTTAAAGGTTGATGTTTATTGTAAACATCAACCTTTGTCAACCTTCCGATCAGAAACGTATTGTTTACACTTGTCTTTTCAATGTGTAGACAACATCCTGATACAAGCCGGATGTTAATGGCAAGTGTAAACGCAGCCTTAGCCTATATGTGAATCATATGATATAATCATTTATCCACTCGATTCAGTCAGCATTGAGCGAAACATCACTTTCTGTTTCTCTGAGATGCCCAATATTTAATTCTAATTTAAATTTCATTTGAATTCTTTTTTTAATGAAGTAACTATACTGTGACTGAATGTATTGATTTGTTGTTTATTGAACTGTTTAAAATCAATGTCACACTTGCAGTCATGCTGCTGGTCTGAATATAATATACGCTCTACACTTACAGTAGCACTATTACCTTTGACAAACTGTGTGAATCCTTTCCTTGTTGAACGGTAGTGCAGGGTAAGACTTGTTTCACATTCTTCCTCTACACAGAAACTGGGAGG